>NW_024756222.1:0-19624 GCF_018991925.1 Homarus americanus
GACTTTGTTATACTGGACCAGGACACTTTTTTATACTCGATCAAGGGACTTTGTTATAATCGATCAGGGGACTTTTGTTATACTCGATCAAGGGACTTTGTTATATTCGACCAGGGGCCTTTGTTATACTCGATCACCGGACTTTGTTATACTCGATAAGGGGACTTTGTTATACTCGTCCAGGGGGTTTTTGTTATACTCGATGAGGGGACTTTGTTATTCTCGATCAGGGGACTTTTTTTATAATCGACAAGGGACTTTGTTATACTCGATGAGGTGCCTTTGTTATACTCGATCAGGGGCCTTTGTTATACAAGATCAGAGGACTTTGTTATTCTCGTTTAGGGGCATTTTTTGGACTCGATCAGGGGCCTATGTTATACTCGATCAGGGGACTTTGTTATACTCGACCAGAGGCCTTTGTTATACTCAGTCAGGGACTATGTTATAATCGATCAGGGGCCTTTGTTATACTTTGTGATCAGAGGGACTTTGTTATACTCGATTAGGGGCCTTTTTTGGACTCGATTAGGGGCCTTTGTTATACTCGATCAGGGGACTTTCTTATACCCGATCAAGGGACTTTCTTATACCCGAGCAGGGGGCTTTGTTATACTCGATGAGGGGACTTTGTTATACTCGATCAACAGGCTTTGTTATACTTGATCAGGGGACTTTGCTATACTCGACCAGGGGACTTTGTTATACTCGATCAGGGGACTTTTGTTATGCTCTACCAGAGGACTTTGTTATACTGGACCAGGGAACTTTTTTATACACGATCAAGGGACTTTGTTAGAATCGATCAGGGGACTTTTGTTATACTCGATCAAGGGACTTTGTTATATTCGACCAGGGGCCTTTGTTATACTCGATCACCGGACTTTGTTATACTCGATAAGGGGACTTTGTTATACTCGTCCAGGGTTTTTTTGTTATACTCGATCAGGGGACTTTGTTATTCTCGATCAGGGGACTTTTTTATAATCGACAAGGGACTTTGTTATACTCGATGAGGTGCCTTTGTTATACTCGATCAGGGGCCTTTGTTATAAAAGATCAGAGGACTTTGTTATTCTCGTTTAGGGGCATTTTTTGGACTCGATCAGGGGCCTTTGTTATACTCGATCAGGGGACTTTTTTATACTCGACCAGAGGCCTTTGTTATACTCAGTCAGGGACTATGTTATAATCGATCAGGGGCCTTTGTTATACTAGATCAGAGGACTTTGTTATACTCGATCAGGGGACTTTCTTATACTCGAGCAGGGGGCTTTGTTATACTCGATCAGGGGACTTTGTTATACTCGATCAACATGCTTTGTTATACTTGATCAGGGGACTTTGCTATACTCGACCAGGGGACTTTGTTATACTCGATCAGGGGACTTTGTTATACTCGACCAGGGACTTTTTTATACTTGACCAACGGACTTTGTTATACTTGATGAAGGGCATGTGTTATACTCGATCTGGGGACTTTCTTATACTGGGCCAGCGGACTTTGTTATACTCGATCTGGGGACTTTGTTATTCTCGACCAGATGACTTTGTTATACTCGATCAGCGGATATGTTATACTCGATCAGGGGACTTTGTTATACTTGATTAGGGGACTTTTGTATATTCGATCAGGGGACTTTGTTATACTCGATCAGAGGACTTTTTTATACTCGACCAGGGGCCTTTGTTATACTCGATTAGAAATTTTTTTATACTCCACCAGGGACTTTGTTATACTCGATCATGGGACTTTGTCTTACTCGATCTGGGCCCTTTGTTATACTCGAACCAGGGGACTTTGTTATAATCGATCAGGGGACTTTTTTATGCTCGATCTGGGGACTTTGTTATACTCGTCCAGGGGGCTTTGTTATACTAGGATCAGGGGACTTTGTTATTCTTGACAAGGGGACTTTGTTATACTCGATCAGGGCCCTTAGCTATACTCGACCAGGGGACTTTGTTATAATCGATCAGGGGACTTTGTTATGCTCTATATGGGGACTTTGTTATACTGGGCCAGGGGACTTTTATTAATTCGATCAGGGGACTTTGTTATACTAGTATCAGAGGAATTTGTTATTCTCGACCAGGGGACTTTGTTATACTCGACCAGAGGTCTTTGTTATACTCAGTCAGGGACTATCAGGGGACTTTTTTATGCTCGATCTGGGGACTTTGTTATACTCGTCCAGGGGGCTTTGTTATACTAGGATCAGGGGACTTTGTTATTCTTGACAAGGGGACTTTGTTATACTCGATCAGGGCCCTTAGCTATACTCGACCAGGGGACTTTGTTATAATCGATCAGGGGACTTTGTTATGCTCTATATGGGGACTTTGTTATACTGGGCCAGGGGACTTTTATATATTCGATCAGAGGACTTTGTTATACTAGTATCAGAGGAATTTGTTATTCTCGACCAGGGGACTTTGTTATACTCGACCAGAGGTCTTTGTTATACTCAGTCAGGGACTATGTTATAATCGATCAGGGGACTTTGTTATGCTAGATCTGGGGACTTTGTTATACTGGGCCAGGCGACTTTGTTATACTCGATGGGGGGATATGTTATACTCGATCAGGGGACTTTGTTATACTCGTCCATGGGGCTTTGTTATACTCGATCAGGGGACGTTGTTATACTCGATCTGGGGACTTTGTCTTACTCGATCAGGGCCCTTTGCTATACTCGACCAGGGGACTTTGTTATAATCGATCAGGGAACTTTGTTATGCTCGATATGGGGACTTTCTTATACTGGGCCAGGGGACTTTTTTATACTCAATCAGCGGACTTTGTTATACTGGACCAGAGGACTTTTTTATACTCGATCAGGGGCCTTTGTTATACTAGATCAGGGGACTTTGTTATACTCGTTTAGGGGCATTTTTTGGACTCGATCAGGGGCCTATGTTATACTCGATCAGGGGACTTTGTTATACGCGACGAGAGGCCTTTGTTATACTCGGTTAGGAACTATGTTATAATCGATCAGGGCCTTTGCTATATTAGATCTGAGGACTTTGTTATAATCGATCAGGGGACTTTCTTATACTCGATTAGGGGACTTTGTTTTACTCGATCAGGGGACTTTGTCTTACTCGATCAGGGCCCTTTGTTATACTCGACCAGGGGACTTTGTTATAATCGATCAGGGGACTTTGTTATGCTCGATCTGGGATTTTGTTATACTGGGCCAGGAGACTTTGTTATACTCGATGAGGGGATATATTATACTCGATCAGGGGACTTTGTTTTACTGGACCAGGGGATTTTGTTATACTCCAACAGGGACTTTGTTATACTCGATCAGGGGACTTTGTTATACTCGTCCATGGGGCTTTGTTATACTCGATCAGGGGACGTTGTTATACTCGATCAGGGGACTTTGTCTTACTCGATGAGGGACCTTTGCTATACTCGACCAGGAGACTTTGTTAATCGATCAGGGGACTTTGTTATGCTCGATATGGGGACTTTGTTATACTCGATTAGAAAACTTTGTTATACTCGACCAAGGGACTTTGTTACACTCGATCAAGGGACTTTGTTAAACTCGACCAGGGGACTTTGTTATACTCGATCACCGGAGTTTGTTATACTCGATAAGGGGCCTTTGTTATTCTCGATAAGGGGAATTTTTTATACTCGATAAGGGGACTTTGGTAGACTCGAACAGTGGACTTTGTTATACTCGACCAGGGGACTTTGTTATACTCGATTAGGCGGCTTTGTTATACTCGATGAGGGGACTTTGTTATACTCGATAAGGGCCTGTGTCATACACAATCTGGGGCCTTTGTTATACTAGATCAGGGGACTTTGTTATATTCGATGAGGGGCCTTTTTTGGACTCGATCAGGGGCCTTTGTTATGCTCGGTCAGGGGACTTTGTTATACTCGATCAGGAGACTTTCTTATACTCGAGCAGGGGGCTGTGTTATACTCGATCAGGGGACTTTCTTATACTCGATGAGGAGGCTTTATTATACTCGATCAGGGGACTTTGCTATACTCGACCAGGGGACTTTGTTATACTCGATCAGGGGACTTTGTTATACTCGACCAGGGGACTTTTTTATACTTGACCAATGGACTTTGAATACTCGATGAAGGGCCTTTGTTATACTCGATCTGGGGACTTTGTTGTACTCGAGCAGGGGACTGTGTTATACTCGATCAGAGGACTTTGTTATGCTCGATCTGGGACTTTGTTATACTGGACCAGGGGACTTTGTTATACTCGAGCAGAGGACTTTGGTATATTCGATCAGGGGATATGTTATACTCGATCAGGGGACTTTGTTATACTTGATAAGGGGACTTTGTTTTACTCGATCAGGGGCCTTTGTTATACTCGATTAGAAAACTTTGTTATACTCGACCAGGGGACTTTGTTATACTCCAGCAGGGACTTTGTTATACTCGATCAGGGATATGTTATACTCGACCAGGGGACTTTAATACACCTGGATCAGGGGTCTTTGTTATACTCGTCCAGTGGGCTTTGTTATACTAGGATCAGGGGACTTTGTTATACTCGATCAAGGGACTTTGTCTTACTCGATGAGGGCCCTTTGTTATACTCGACCAGGGGACTTTGTTATACTGCGCCAGGAGACGTTGTTATACTCGATGAGGTGATATGTTATACTCGATCAGAGTCTTTGTTATATTGGAACAGGGGACTTTGTTATACTCGATTAGGGACTTTGTTATACTCGATCAGGGGACTTTGTTACACTCGTCCAGGGTGCTTTGTTATACTCGATCAGGGGACTTTGTTATACTCGATTAGGGACTTGGTAATACTCGACAAGGGGACTTCTTTATACTTGACCAATGGACTTTGTTATACTGAATGAGGGGCCTTTGTTATACTCGATCTGGGGACTTTGTTATACTCGACCAGGGGACTTAATTATACTTGACCAATGGACTTTGTTATACTCGATGAGGGACCTTTGTTATACTCGATCAGGGGACTTTGTTATACTCGACCGGGGGGCTGTATCATACTCGATTAGGGGACTTTGTTATACTCGATGAGGAGGCTTTGTTATACTCCATCAGGGGACTTTTTTATACTCGACCAGAGAACTTTGTTATACTCGATCAGGGGACTTTGTTATACTCGACCAGGGGACTTTGTTATACTCAACAAGAGTACTTTGCTATTCTCGATCATGGGACTTTGTTATACACAATCAGGGGACTTTGTTATACTCGATGAGGGGCCTTTGTTATTCTCGATGAGGGGGCTTTGTTATACTCGACCAGGGGACTTTGTTATACTGGACCAAGGGACTTTGTTATACTCGATCAAGGGACTTTGTTATACTGGACCAAGGGACTTTGTTATACTCGATCAAGGGACTTTGTTATAATCGATTAGGGGACTTTGTTATGCTCGATATGGGGACTTTTTTATACTGGGCCAGGGGACTTTTTTGTACTCGATCATGGGACTTTGTTATAATGGACCAGGGGACTTTTTTATACCCGATTAGGGGACTTTGTTGTACTCGATCAGGGGACTTTTGTTATGCTCTACCAGTGGACTTTGTTATACTGGACCAGGGGACTTTTTTATACTCGATCAAGGGACTTTGTTAGAATCGATCAGGGGACTTTTGTTATACTCGATCAAGGGACTTTGTTATATTCGACCAGGGGCCTTTGTTATACTCGATCACCGGACTTTGTTATACTCGATCAGAGGACTTTGTTATACTCGACCAGGGGACTTTGTTATACTCGATCAGAGGACTTTGTTATACTCGACCAGGGGCCTTTGTTATACTCGATTAGAATTTTTTTTATACTCCACCAGGGACTTTGTTATACTCGATCAGGGGATATGTTATACTCGATCAGGGGACTTTGTTATACTAGGTTCAGGGGTCTTTGTTATACTCGTCCTGGGGGCTTTGTTATACTAGGATCAGGAGACGTTGTTATACTCGTCCAGGGGGCTTTGTCATACTAGGATCAGGGGACTTTGTTATTCTCGAGAAAGGGACTTTGTTTTACTCGATCATGGGACTTTGTCTTACTTGATATGGGGACTTTGTTATACTGGGCCAGGGGACTTTTTTATATTCGATCAGGGGACTTTGTTATACTCGTATCAGAGGAATTTGTTATTCTCGACCAGGGGACTTTGTTATTCTCGACCAGAGGCCTTTGTTATACTCGGTCAGGGACTCTGTTATAATCGATCAGGGGACTCTGTTATGCTAGATCTGGGGACTTGGTTATACTGGGCCAGGAGACTTTGTTATACTCGATGAGGGGATATGTTATACTCGATCAGGGGACTTTGCTACACTCGTCCATGGGGCTTTGTTATACTCGATCAGGGGACGTTGTTATACTCGATCTGGGGACTTTGTCTTACTCGATCAGGGCCCTTTGCTATACTCGACCAAGGGACTTTGTTATAATCGATCAGGGAACTTTGTTATGCTCGATATGGGGACTTTGTTATACTGGGCCAGGGGACTTTTTTATACTCAATCAGCGGACTTTGTTATACTCGATCAAGGGGACTTTGTTATACTCGATCAAGGGGCCTTTGTTATACTCGATCACCGGAATTTGTTATACTCGAGAAGGGGACTTTGTTATACTCGTCTAGGGGGGCTTTGTTATACTCGATCAGCGGACTTTGTTATACTCAATCAGGGGACTTTGTTATACTCGACCAGGGACTTTGTTATACTCGATGAGGTGCCTTTGTTATACTCTATCAGGGGCCTTTGTTATACTAGATCAGTGGACTTTGTTATACTCGTTTAGGTGCATTTTTTGGACTCGATCAGGGGCCTATGTTATACACGATCAGGGGACTTTGTTATACTCGATCAGAGGCCTTTGTTATACTCGGTTAGGGACTATGTTATAATCGATCAGGGGCCTTTGTTATACTAGATCAGAGGACTTTGTTATACTCGATTAGGGGCATTTTTTGGACACGATCAGGGGCCTTTGTTATACTCGATCAGGGGACTTTGTTATAGTCGATCAGGGGACTTTCTTATACTCGAGCAGGGGACTTTGTTATACTCGATCAGTGCCCTTGTTATACTCGACCAGGGGACTTTGTTATAATCGATCAGGGGACTTTGTTATGCTCGATCTGGGACTTTGTTATACTGGGCCAGGAGACTTTGTTATACTCGATGAGGGGATATGTTATACTCGATCAGGGGACTTTGTAATACTGGACCAGGGGATTTTGTTATACTCCATCAGGGACTTTGTTATACTCGATCAGGGGACTTTGTTATACTCGTCCATGGGGCTTTGTTATGCTCGATCAGGGGACGTTGTTATACTCGATCAGGGGACTTTGTCTTACTCGATAAGGGCCCTTTGCTATACTCGACCAGGAGACTTTGTTAATCGATCAGAGGACTTTGTTATGCTCGATATGGAGACTTTGTTGTACTGGGTCAGGGGACTTTTTTATACACGATCAGGGGACTTTGTTATACTCGATCAGGGGACTTTTGTTATACTCAAAATCAGGGGAGGGCTCGACTTTGTTATACTGGGCCAGGGGACTTTTATACTCGATCAGCGGACTTTGTTATACTGGACCAGGGGACTTTTATATACTCGATCAGGGGACTTTGTTATAATCGATCAGGGGACTTTTGTTATACTCGATCAAGGGACTTTGTTATACTCGATAAGGGGACTTTGTTATACTCGTCCAGGGGGGCTTTGTTATTCTCGATCATTGGACTTTGTTATTCTCGATCAGGGGACTTTTTTATAATCGAGAAGGGACTTTGTTATACTCGATGAGGTACCTTTGTTATACTCGATCAGGGGCCTTTGTTATACAAGATCAGAGGACTTTGTTATTCTCGTTTAGGGGCATTTTTTGGACTCGATCAGGGGCCTATGTTATACTCGCTCAGGGGACTTTGTTATACTCGACCAGAGGCCTTTGTTATACTCAGTCAGGGACTATGTTATAATCGATCAGGGGCCTTTGTTATACTAGATCAGAGGACTTTGTTATACTCGATTAGGGGCATTTTTTAGACTCGATCAGGGCCTTTGTTATACTCGATCAGGGGACTTTGTTATACTCGATCAGGGGAATTTGTTATACTCGTCCATGTGGCTTTGTTAAACTCGATCAGGGGACTTTTGTTATACTTAATCAAGGGACTATGTTATACTCGATCAGGGGAATTTGTTATACTCGTCCATGAGGCTTAGTTAAACTCGATCAGGGGACGTTGTTATACTCGATCAGGGGACTTTGTCTTACTCGATCAGGGCCCTTTGCTATACTCGAGCAGGGGACTTTGTTATAATCGATCTGGGGACTTTTTTTATGCTCGATATGGGGACTTTGTTATACTGGGCCAGGGGACTTTTTTATACTCGATCAGCGGACTTTGTTATACTGGACCAGGGGACTTTTTTATACTCGATCAAGGGACTTTGTTATAATCGATCAGGGGACTTTTGTTATACTCGATCAAGGGACTTTGTTATATTCGACCAGGGGCCTTTGTTATACTCGATCACCGGACTTTGTTATACTCGATAAGGGGACTTTGTTATACTCGTCCAGGGGGTTTTTGTTATACTCGATCAGGGGACTTTGTTATTCTCGATCAGGGGACTTTTTTTATAATCGACAAGGGACTTTGTTATACTCGATGAGGTGCCTTTGTTATACTCGATCAGGGGCCTTTGTTATACAAGATCAGAGGACTTTGTTATTCTCGTTTAGGGGCATTTTTTGGACTCGATCAGGGGCCTATGTTATACTCGATCAGGGGCCTTTGTTATAGTCGACCAGAGGCCTTTGTTATACTCGGTCAGGGACTATGTTATAATCGATCAGGGGCCTTTGTTATACTAGATCAGAGGACTTTGTTATACTCGATTAGGGGCATTTTTTAGACTCGATCAGGGCCTTTGTTATACTCGATCAGGGGACTTTGTTATACTCGATCAGGGGAATTTGTTATACCCGTCCATGGGGCTTTGTTAAACTCGATCAGGGGACTTTTGTTATACTCAATCAAGGGACTATGTTATACTCGATCAGGGGAATTTGTTATACTCGTCCATGGGGCTTTGTTAAACTCGATCAAGGGACGTTGTTATACTCGATTAGGGGACTTTGTCTTACTCGATCAGGGCCCTTTGCTATACTCGAGCAGGGGACTTTGTTATAATCGATCAGGGGACTTTGTTATGCTCGATATGGGGACTTTGTTATACTTGGCCAGGGGACTTTTTTATACTCGATCAGCGGACTTTGTTATACTGGACCAGGACACTTTTTTATACTCGATCAAGGGACTTTGTTATAATCGATCAGGACTTTTGTTATACTCGATCAAGGGACTTTGTTATATTCGACCAGGGGCCTTTGTTATACTCGATCACCGGACTTTGTTATACTCGATAAGGGGACTTTGTTATACTCGTCCAGGGGTTTTTTGTTATACTCGATCAGGGGACTTTGTTATTCTCGATCAGGGGACTTTTTTATAATCGACAAGGGACTTTGTTATACTCGATGAGGTGCCTTTGTTATACTCGATCAGGGGCCTTTGTTATACAAGATCAGAGGACTTTGTTATTCTCGTTTAGGGGCATTTTTTGGACTCGATCAGGGGCCTATGTTATACTCGATCAGGGGACTTTGTTATACTCAGTCAGGGACTATGTTATAATCGATCAGGGGCCTTTGTTATACTAGATCAGAGGACTTTGTTATACTCGATTAGGGGCATTTTTTAGACTCGATCAGGGCCTTTGTTATACTCGATCAGGGGACTTTGTTATACTCGATCAGGGGACTTTCTTATACTCGAGCAAGGGGCTTTGTTATACTCGATCAGGGGACTTTGTTATACTCGATCAACAGGCTTTGTTATACTTGATCAGGGGACTTTGCTATACTCGACCAGGGGACTTTGTTATACTCGATCAGGGGACTTTTGTTATGCTCTACCAGAGGACTTTGTTATACTGGACCAGGGAACTTTTTTATACACGATCAAGGGACTTTGTTAGAATCGATCAGGGGACTTTTGTTATACTCGATCAAGGGACTTTGTTATATTCGACCAGGGGCCTTTGTTATACTCGATCACCGGACTTTGTTATACTCGATAAGGGGACTTTGTTATACTCGTCCAGGGTTTTTTTGTTATACTCGATCAGGGGACTTTGTTATTCTCGATCAGGGGACTTTTTTATAATCGACAAGGGACTTTGTTATACTCGATGAGGTGCCTTTGTTATACTCGATCAGGGGCCTTTGTTATAAAAGATCAGAGGACTTTGTTATTCTTAGGGCATTTGGACCTCGATCAGCCTTTTGTTATACCATCAGGGGATCTCTTTGTTATACTCGACCAGGAGGCCTTGTTATACCCTAGTCAGGGACTATGTTGAATCGATCAGGGGCCTTTGTTATACTAGATCAGAGGACTTTGTTATACTCGATCAGGGGACTTTCTTATACTCGAGCAGGGGGCTTTGTTATACTCGATCAGGGGACTTTGTTATACTCGATCAACATGCTTTGTTATACTTGATCAGGGGACTTTGCTATACTCGACCAGGGGACTTTGTTATACTCGATCAGGGGACTTTGTTATACTCGACCAGGGACTTTTTTATACTTGACCAACGGACTTTGTTATACTTGATGAAGGGCATGTGTTATACTCGATCTGGGGACTTTCTTATACTGGGCCAGCGGACTTTGTTATACTCGATCTGGGGACTTTGTTATTCTCGACCAGATGACTTTGTTATACTCGATCAGCGGATATGTTATACTCGATCAGGGGACTTTGTTATACTTGATTAGGGGACTTTTGTATATTCGATCAGGGGACTTTGTTATACTCGATCAGAGGACTTTTTTATACTCGACCAGGGGCCTTTGTTATACTCGATTAGAAATTTTTTTATACTCCACCAGGGACTTTGTTATACTCGATCATGGGACTTTGTCTTACTCGATCTGGGCCCTTTGTTATACTCGAACCAGGGGACTTTGTTATAATCGATCAGGGGACTTTTTTATGCTCGATCTGGGGACTTTGTTATACTCGTCCAGGGGGCTTTGTTATACTAGGATCAGGAGACTTTGTTGTACTCGTCCAGGGGGCTTTGTTATACTAGGATCAGGGGACTTTGTTATTCTCGACAAGGGGACTTTGTTATACTCGATCAGGGCCCTTAGCTATACTCGACCAGGGGACTTTGTTATAATCGATCAGGGGACTTTGTTATGCTCTATATGGGGACTTTGTTATACTGGGCCAGGGGACTTTTATATATTCGATCAGGGGACTTTGATATACTAGTATCAGAGGAATTTGTTATTCTCGACCAGGGGACTTTGTTTTACTCGACCAGAGGTCTTTGTTATACTCAGTCAGGGACTATGTTATAATCGATCAGGGGACTTTGTTATGCTAGATCTGGGGACTTTGTTATACTGGGCCAGGAGACTTTGTTATACTCGATGGGGGGATATGTTATACTCGATCAGGGGACTTTGTTATACTCGTCCATGGGGCTTTGTTATACTCGATCAGGGGACGTTGTTATGCTCGATCTGGGGACTTTGTCTTACTCGATCAGGGCCCTTTGCTATACTCGACCAGGGGACTTTGTTATAATCGATCAGGAAACTTTGTTATACTCGATATGGGGACTTTGTTATACTGGGCCAGGGGAATTTTTTATACTCAATCAGCGGACTTTGTTATACTTGTATCAGAGGAATTTGTTATTCTCGACCAGGGGACTTTGTTATTCTCGACCAGAGGCCTTTGTTATGCTCGGTCAGGGACTATGTTATAATCGATCAGGGAACTCTGTTATGCTAGATCTGGGGACTTTGTTATACTGGGCCAGGAGACTTTTTTATACTCGATGAGGGGATATGTTATACTCGATCAGGGGACTTTGTTATACTCGTCC
The DNA here is from genome assembly GCF_018991925.1 of Homarus americanus. Taxonomy (NCBI): domain Eukaryota; kingdom Metazoa; phylum Arthropoda; class Malacostraca; order Decapoda; family Nephropidae; genus Homarus; species Homarus americanus. The sequence continues at coordinate 11,996 of NW_024756222.1, forward strand.
ATGGGGCTTTGTTATACTCGATCAGGGGACGTTGTTATACTCGAAGTGGGGACTTTGTCTTACTCTATCAGGGCCCTTTGCTATACTCGACCAGGGGACTTTGTTATAATCGATCAGGGAACTTTGTTATGCTCGATATGGGGACTTTCTTATACTGGGCCAGGGGACTTTTTTATACTCAATCAGCGGACTTTGTTTTACTGGACCAGGGGACTTTTTTATACTCGATCAGGGGCCTTTGTTATACTAGATCAGGGGACCTTGTTATACTCGTTTAGGGGCATTTTTTGGACTCGATCAGGGGCCTATGTTATACTCGATCAGGGGACTTTGTTATACGCGACCAGAGGCCTTTGTTATACTCGGTTAGGGACTATGTTATAATCGATCAGGGGCCTTTGCTATATTAGATCAGAGGACTTTGTTATACTCGATCAGGGGACTTTCTTATACTCGATTAGGGGACTTTGTTTTACTCGATCAGGGGACTTTGTCTTACTCGATCAGGGCCCTTTGTTATACTCGACCAGGGGACTTTGTTATAATCGATCAGGGGACTTTGTTATGCTCGATCTGGGATTTTGTTATACTGGGCCAGGAGACTTTGTTATACTCGATGAGGGGATATGTTATACTCGATCAGGGGAATTTGTTATACTGGACCAGGGGATTTTGTTATACTCCATCAGGGACTTTGTTATACTCGATCAGGGGACTTTGTTATACACGATCAGGGGACTTTTGTTATACTCAATCAAGGGACTATGTTATACTCGAACAGGGGAGTTTGTTATACTCGTCCATGGGGCTTTGTTATACTCTTTCAGGGGACGTTGTTATACTCGATCAGGGGACTTTGTCTTACTCGATCAGAGCCCTTTGCTATACTCGACCAGGGGACTTTTTTATAATCGATCAGGGGACTTTTTATGCTCGATCTGGGGACTTTGTTATTCTCGTCCAGGGGGCTTTGTTATACTAGGATCAGGAGACTTTGTTGTACTCGTCCAGGGGGCTTTGTTATACTAGGATCAGGGGATTTTGTTATTCTCGACAAGGAAACTTTGTTATACTCGATCAAGGCCCTTAGCTATACTCGGCCAGGGGACTTTTTATAATCGATCAGGGGACTTTGTTATGCTCTATATGGGGACTTTGTTATACTATGCCAGGGGACTTTTTTATATTCGATCAGGGGACTTTGTTATACTAGTATCAGAGGAATTTGTTATTCTCGACCAGGGGACTTTGTTATACTCGACTAGAGGCCTTTGTTATACTCGGTCAGGGACTATGTTATAATCGATCAGGGGACTTTGTTATGCTAGATCTGGGGACTTTGTTATACTGGGCCAGAAGACTTTGTTATACTCGATGGGGGGATATGTTATACTCGATCAGGGGACTTAGTTATACTCGTCCATGGGGCTTTGTTATACTCGATCAGGGGACGTTGTTATACTCGATCTGGGGACTTTGTCTTACTCCATCAGGGCCCTTTGCTATACTCGACCAGGGGACTTTGTTATAATCGATCAGGGGACTTTGTTTTGCTCGATTTGGGGACTTTGTTATACTGGGCCAGGGGACTTTTTTATACTAAATCAGCGGACTTTGTTATAGTGGATGAGGGGACTTTTTTATACTCGATCAGGGGACTTTGTTATACTCGATCAGGGCCCTTTGTTATACTTGACCAGGGGACTTTGTTGTAATCGATCAGGGGATTTTGTTATGCTCGATCTGGGGACTTTGTTATACTGGGCCAGGAGACGTTGTTATACTCGATCAGGGGATATGTTATACTCGATCATGGGACTTTGTTATACTGGACCAGGGGACTTTGTTATAATCGATCAGTGGACTTTGTTATACTCGATCAGGGCACTTTGTTATACTCGTCCAGGGGGTTTTGTTATGCTAGGATCAGGGGAATTTGTTATTCTCGTCCAGTGGACTTTGTTATACTCGACCAGAGGCCTTTTTAATACTCGGTCAGGGGACTTTGTTATACTCGTCCAGGGGGCTTTGTTATATTCGGTCAGGGGACTTTCATATACTCGATCAGGGGACTTTGTCTTACTCGATCAGGGCTCTTTGCTATACTCGACCAAGGGAATTTGTTATACTTGGTCAGGGACTATGTTATAATCGATCAGGGACTTGTTATGCCTGATATGGGGGACCTTTGTTGAGACTGGGGCCAAAATTTTTTTATACCGCATCAGCGGACTTGTTATACTGGACCGCGAATTTTTATACTCGATCAGTGGACTCTTGTTAAACTCGATCAGGGCTTTGTTATATTCGATTAGCGACTTTGTTATACACGACCAGGGGCCTTTGTTATACTCGATCACCAGACTTTGTTATACTCGATAAGGGGACTTTGTTGTACTCGATAAGGGGAATTTGTTATGCTCGATAAGGGGACTTTGTTAGACTCGAACAGGGGACTTTGTTATACTCGACCAGGGGACTTTGTTATACTCCATTAGGCGACTTTGTTAGACTCGAACAGGGGACTTTGTTATACTCGACCAGGGGCCTTTGTTATACTCGATTAGAAAAATTTGTTAAGCTCGACCAAGGGACTTTGTTACACTCGATCAAGGGACTTTTGTTATACTCGATCAGGGGACTTTGTTAAACTCGACCAGGGGACTTTGTTATACTCGGTTCAGAGGACTTTGTTATACTCGTCTAGTGGGCTTTGTTATACTAGGATCATGGGACTTCGTTATACTCGAACAGGGGACTTTATCTTACTCGATCAGGGCCCTTTGTTATACTCGATCAGGGCCCTTTGTTATACTCGACCAGGGGACTTTGTTATGCTCGATCTGGGGACTTTGTTATACTGGGCCAGGAGACTTTGTTATACTCGATCAGGGGACTTTGTTATACCTTTTATCAGGGACTGTTATAATTCTCGTCCAGGGGCTTTTTATATACTAGGATCAGGGACTTTTGTTATACCGGTTCAGGGACTTTGTTATACTCTGTCCAGGGCTTTGTTATACTCAGGATCAGGGGACTTTGTTTTACTCGATGAGGGGACTTTTGTTTACCTCGATCAGGCCCTTGTTATACTGACCAGAGAACTTTTGTTATAATCGATCAGGGACTTTGTTATGCTCGATCTGGGACCTCCCGGAGCAACTGGGCCAGGAGACGTTGTTACTCAAGCAGGGGATATGTTATACCAGGTCAGGGACCTTTGGTTATACCGGGACCAGGGATTCTGTTATATCTGGATCAAGAGGTTTTGTTATACACGATCAGGGGACTTTTGCCATAATCGATCAGGGGACATTGTTATGCTCGATCTGGGACTTTGTTATACTCGATCAGTGGACTTTCCTATATTTGACCAATGGACTTTGCTATACTCGATGAGGGGCCTTTGTTATACTCGATCAGGAGAATTTGTTATACTCGACCAGGGGACCTTGTTATACACTATCAGGGGACTTTGTCATACTCGACCAGAGGACTTTGTTATACTCGATCAGAGGATATGTTATACTCATCACCAGGATCCCGGTTATACCTAACCACAGAGGACTTTGTTATACTCGATCAGGGGACTTTGTTATACTCAATCAGGGAATTTGTTATACTGGATTAGGGGCCTTTGTTATACTCGATGAGGGGGCTTTGTTATATTCGACCAGGGACTTTTCTATACTTGACCAATGGACTTTGTTATAATCGATGAGGGGCCTTTGTTATACTCGACCAGGGGACTTTGTTATACTCGATCCGGGGACTTTGTTATACTCGATCAAGGGACTTTCTTATACTCGAACAGGGGGCTTTTAATACTCGATCAGGGGACTTTGTTATACTCGATCAGGAGGTTTTGTTATACTCGATCAGGGGACTTTGTTATACTCGACCAGGGGACTTTTTTATACTTGACCAATGGACTTTGTTGTACTCGATGAGGGGCCTTTGTTATACTCGATCTAGGGACTTTGTTATACTCGATCAAGGGACTTTCTTATACTCGTGCAGGGGGCTTTTTATACTCGATCAGGGGACTTTGTTAAACTCGATCAGGAGGTTTTGTTATACTCGATCAGGGGACTTTGTTATACTCGATCAGGTGACTTTGTTATACTCGACCAGGGGACTTTTTTATACTCGACCAGGGTGACTTTTTTATACTTGACCAATGGACTTTGTTATACTCGATGAGGGGCCGTTGTTATACTCGATCTAGGGACTTTGTTATACTCGATCAGGGGACTTTCTTATACTCGAGCAAGGGGATTTCTTATAATCGATCAGGGGACTTTGTTATACTCGATTAGGAGGCTTTGTTATACTCGATCAGGGGACTTTCTTATACTCGATCAGGGGATATGTTATAGTCAATCAGGGGACTTTGTTATACTCGATTAGGGGCCTTTGTTATACTCGATGAGGGGGCTTTGTTATACTTGACCAGGGGTCTTTGTTATACTCGATCAGGGAACATTGTTATACTCGACCAGGGAACTTTTTTATAATTAATCAGGGAACTTTGTCATACTCGATCAGTTGACTTTCCTATATTTGACCAAAGGACTTTGCTATACTCGATGGGGGGCTTTTGTTATAAACGATGAGGGGACTTTGTTGTACTCGACCAGGGGACTTTGTTATACTCGATCAGGGGACTTTGTTATACTCGACCAGAGGACTTTGTTACACTCGATCAGCGGACTTTGTTATACTTGATTAGTGGACTTTGTTATACTCGATCAGGGGACTTTGTTATACTCGATGAGAGAACTTTGTTATACTCGATTAGAAAACTTTGTTATACCTGACCAGGGATTTGTTATACTCGATAGCGAATTTTGTTATATCTGATTAGGGAACTTGTTATACTCGATATGTGGACTTTGTTATACTCGATCAGAGGACTTTGTTATACTCGATTAGAAAACTTTGTCATACCCGACCAGGGGATTTTGATATACTCGATCAAGGGACTTTGTTATATTCGATAAGGGAATTTGTTATACTCGATCAGGGGACTTTGTTATACTCGATCTGGGGACTTTGTTATACTTGATTAGGGGACTTTGTTATACTCGATCAGGGGACTTTGGTATACTCGATCAGAGGACTTTAGCAGGCCTGATCTGGAACTTTGTTATACTGGACCAGGGGACTTTGTTATACTCGATCAGGAGACTTTGTTATACTCGATCAGGGGACTTTGTTATACTCGTCCAGGGGACTTTGTTATACTAGGATCAGGGGACTTTGTTATTCTCGACCAAGGGACTTTGTTATACTCGCCCAGAGGCCTTTGTTATATTGGACCAGGGGACTTTGTTATACTCGATCAGGGACTTTGTTATACTCGGTCAGGGGACTTTGTTATACTCGTCCAGGGGGCTTTGTTATACTCGGTCAGGGGACTTTGTTATATTCGATCAGGGGACTTTGTCTTACTCGATCAGGGCCCTTTGCTATACTCGACCAGGGGACTTTGTTATAATCGATCAGGTGACTTTGTTATGCTCGATCTGGGGACTTTGTTATACTAGGCCAGGAGACGTTGTTATACTCGAGCAGGGGATATGTTATACTCGATCAGGGGACTTTGTTATACTGGACCAGGGGACTTTGTTATACTGGACCAGGGGACTTTGTTATACTCGATCAGGAGGCTTTGTTATACTCGATCAGGGGACTTTGCTATACTCGACCAGGGGACTTTGTTAAACTCGATAAGGGGACTTTGTATACTCGACTACGGGACTTTTTTATACTTGACCAATGGACTTTGTTATACTCGATGAGGGGCCTTTGTTATACTCGATCTAGAGACTTTGTTATTCTCGAGAAGGGGACTTTTTTATACTCGACCAGAGGACTTTGTTTTACTCGATCAGGGGATATGTTATACTCGATCAGGGGACTTTGTTATACTCACCCAGAGGACCTTGTTATACTCGATCACGGGACTTTGGTATACTCAATCAGGGTACTTTGTTATACTCGATCAGGAGACTTTTGTTATACTCGATCAGGGGACTTTGTTATACTGGTCCAGGGGACTTTGTTATGCTCGATCAGGGACTTTGTTATACTCGGTCAGGGGACTTTGTTATACTCGTCCAGGGGGCTTTGTTATACTCGGTCAGGGGACATTGTTATACTCGATCAGGGGACTTTGTCCTATTCGATCAGGGCCCTTTTCTATACTCGTCCAGGGGACTTTGTTATAATCGATCAGGGGACTTTGTTATGCTCGATATGCGGACTTTATTATACTGGGCCAGGGGACTTTTTTATACTCGATCAGCGGACTTTGTTATACTGGACCATGGGACTCTTTTATACACGATCAGGGGACTTTTGTTATACTCGATCAGGGGACTTTGTTATACTCGACAAGGGGCCTTTGTTGTACTCGATCACCGGACTTTGTTATACTCGTTAAGGGGACTTTGTTATACTCGATAAGGGGAATTTGTTAATTCGATGAGGGGCCTTTGTTATACTCGATCTGAGTACTTTGTTATACTGGACCAGGGGACTTTGTTATACTCGATCAGTGGACTTTGTTATATTCGACCAGAGGACATTGTTATACTCGATCAGGGGATAGGTTTTACTCGATCAGGTGACTTTGTTATACTTGATTAGGGGACTTTGTTATACTCGATCAGGGGACTTTGTTATACTCGATCAGAGGACTTTGTAATACTCGATCAGGGGATATGTTATACTCGATCAGGGGACTTTGTTGTACTCGGTTCAGGGGACTTTGGTATACTTGTCCAGTGGCCTTTGTTATACTAGGATCAGGGGACTTTGTTTTACTCGATCAGGGGACTTTGTCTTGCTCGATCAGGGCCCTTTGTTATACTCGACCAGGGGACTTTGTTATACTCGATCAGGGGTCTTTGTTATACTCGATCAGAGGACTTTGTTATACTCGCTCAGAGGCCTTTGTAATACTGGGTCAAGGGAATTTGTTATATTCGATCAGGTGGATATGTTATACTCGATCAGGGGACTTTGTTATACTGGACCAGGGGACTTTGTTATCATCGATCAGGAGGCTTTGTTTTACTGGACCAGGGGACTTTGTTGTACTGGATCAGGGGACTTTGTTATACTCGATTAGGTAGATATGTTATACTCGATCAGGGGACTTTGTTATACTGGACCAGGGGACTTTGTTATAATCGATCAGGGGGCAATGTTTTACTGGACCAGGGGACTTTGTTATAATCGATGAGGGGACTTTGTTATGCTCGATATGGGGACTTTGATATACTGGGCCAGGGGACTTTTTTATACTCGATCAGGGGACTTTGTTATACTAGTAGCAGGGGACTTTGTTATTCTCGACCCGGGGACTTTGTTATACTCGACCAGAGGCCTTTGTTATACTCGGTCAGGGACTATGTTATAATCGATAAGGGGACTTTGTTATGCTCGATCTGGGGACTTTGTTATATTGGGCCAGGAGACGTTGTTATGCTCAAGCAGGGGATATGTTATACTCGGTCAGGGGACTTTGTTATACTGGACCAGGGGACTTTGTTATATTCGATCAAGAGGCTTTGTTATACTCGATCAGGGGACTTTGCTATACTCGACCAGGGGACTTTG
>NW_024756223.1:0-7094 GCF_018991925.1 Homarus americanus
GGATGTAATTACCACAATCAATCAGCCTAGTGTCTCTTAAGAGGTGGCCAACCTTACCACACAAACCATTAAGTTCCTCTCTCGGTATTTGAAAGAGAAGTGATTGTCATGTGTAGCGAGAGTTTTCAGCATTATTTGTATGTGTTACAAAACACCAATGTAACTTACGGGACTAACTTACCATCTGTTGATACTGTTATACTGAGACTATGATTGGGATACAAATATTACTGAAAATTATGGACAAATTATTATTTTTTCATTGTATAAAAATTTTGCTTCAAGGTTATGTTGACCTTTAAATTTGTATAAGATTAAATTATCTGTTCTATTGATGTAGTACAGCGTTCATGTCAAAATGAACTATTTTATTGGTGTAAAATAATTCATGTGTTCTTATAATATTTATAACTTTTTGTAAGCCCCAGAAAGGGATGGTATAGGTGAGGGTGGGAGTAGTATACTGCATAATCCTTTTGATGTAATAGTTTTATTGTCTATAAAAATTGTTATGTTCTGGGTAATAAGTTCAATATACAGGAGCGAACACAAACACCTGTATAGATTTTGTAGGTTCGATTTACTGGATAAGAGATATGTACACAGAGGGAAGTAGTGCTCTCCGACCTATCTGCTTGTCAACTGCTCTATAGACGACGTATGGCAAGCGAGACATTAACAGCTTCCATACGTCGCCAGGCACATTAATTAAGCATGTGGGACATGGTAATAACATTGCCACATGCTGCTAGCTAGGCTAAATAAATAATACATAAATGGAGCACATACATAATATACATAGCATAATATAAATACAGCATACAGAATATACATACAGTATCATTTGTGTCTTAAAAGTTTCGATGGTGAATCAATTTGTTGTGACAGCCTACGAGGCTCTTTTTTGTGTTAATATTTAATTAATTAAATTCTTACAGGTTTACTTTATTTATTTTTATTCCCTTTTAATTTACTTCACTTTTTTTGTTTGGTTACGCCTAGAACCTGGATATTTAAGTAAATTAAGAAACGGTGTAACAATATATATATATATATATATATATATATATATATATATATATATATATATATATATATATATATATATATATATATATTTATATATAAATATATACTTCATTTTTAGTCCATATAACACGCGGACTTTGAACATATAATCAACGACCTCACCAGCAAGGAATCGAACCCTCGACCTACTGGGTGGGACTAGGGAACGCTTACCGGCTAGGCCACAAGGATACTAAAAGCAGTTCTAGACTCTGTTATATTTCACACAAAGCCTGTTCATCGAGCTGATGGCGCCGTGAACCTCATTGGGAAACTGCCCGTGCCTCTTATGTGGTGTCAGTAGCATTTTACCGAATCCAGCTGGTATGAAACGCGAGGTACATATATATACTTCATTTTTAGTCCATATAACACGCGGACTTTGAACATATAATCAACGACCTCACCAGCAAGGAATCGAACCCTCGACCTACTGGGTGGGATTCAAGAAATGTTCTAAATTTCATTTTTAGTCCATATAACACGCGGACTTTGAACATATAATCAACGACCTCACCAGCAAGGAATCGAACCCTCGACCTACTGGGTGGGACTAGGGAACGCTTACCGGCTAGGCCACAAGGACACTAAAAGCAGTTCAAAGTCCGCGTGTTATATGGACTAAAAATGAAGTATATATATGTACCTCGCGTTTCATACCAGCTGGATTCGGTAAAAGGCTACTGACACCACATAAGAGGCACGGGCAGTTTCCCAATGAGGTTCACGGCGCCATCAGCTCGATGAACAGGCTTTGTGTGAAATATAACAGAGTCTAGAACTGCTTTTAGTGTCCTTGTGGCCTAGCCGGTAAGCGTCTTACATATTTTATTTGAGATGCACAGGAGAGGAAAAAATAAAAACTGTGGAGAATATATTACAATGTAATTTACACACAATGGTATTATAGATAGAATTAATTTAAGAAAAGAAAATTCTAGTGTACTCCAGACACCAAACAGTCGCTGTCCATCATTCTCAAAATCCATTATCTGAAAGGTCAGAGCCACTCTCTCACCTCACTCGGTGCATAAATTGACAAATTGAATATATAAATTTTCTGTAAAACTCTGCTTCAAAATGTGCAAAATATGATTTGATGCTTTAAGAAAATAATAATTAGCTGAAGCTAAAAATGAAAACAAAAGACTTGTGAATAAAACACTCGGTGATTTTAGCTTTAAATGGTGATGTGTTGCTTCAGGTCTTAACATGATGGTGTTAGGAAATATTGGACAATACCTCCATGTACTGTGCTGTATATTGAGGGTAATTAATGATAACCAGCGCCATTCTTCAAGCTATTTTTTCATTGTATTAAACTGATGCATTGTTTGTTTATTAAGATAACAATGAAGTTTGAGACTGTCAGCTTCTTACACTAATACTACCAGCATAGTTTCCACCAAAAGCTGTCGTCTTATTTATAACATTTGAAGAACAAAGACACTACTAGGAACCTTTTGTTTAGTGTTACGACAGACACTCCCACTAATTAAAAACATACCTGTTTTGAATGGACACACACACAAACACACATACTCTCTCTCTTTCTCTCTCTCTCTCTCTCAAAATAACTGTGTGAGTCAGTGAGTGTATTTCCTTTAAACTCAGCAACAAAGGTCAGACAGGACAGACAAAACACCATTGTTGCCTTGATCATGTATTTCGCATTTAGATTTTGCAGCGACCATTGCAGCCTGGCGTCCTTCAACAAATATGTTTCAATCAGTCGTTGTCAGTAGTGTTAGCGAGGGAACACGTAACGAGTTTAGTGTTGTGTCTCTTTTACTGAACTGTGATGATTACTGGTGCATTGTGTAATGATTATCGTGTTTTAGTTTGGCTCGGCTCACTCCTATGGCGGAAAATGTAAAAATATGTAGCAACGATTTTTTTTTTAGGAAGTGTTGCTTATCATTTGGTGGAACTTAAGTTTAAAAAATGACGAATGATTAAAATGTTGTGATTAAGATTATTGTTTTGTAAGAAAAGTCTGGAAATGTAAATACTTTTGCCTACGTTCATGAAAATGTTAAGTCTGTGTGTGTGTGTGTGTTTGTTTCATATTCGTTGCGCCTCAGCTTAATAAGTTTGTGTATTTTATAATCCACGTTACACAAACTAGAGCGAAAAACTGTCATATTTAAAAAATTTTAATCAAACTTTCCGGTTCACCAGATGTTACTTTCCTCGAATTATTTTTGCTACCAACCCTAAAAGTTGTGTTTCAGTGTAGCGTCGTCATTAATGGTCTTGTTGGTATTCCTTGTATTAGAGAGCGTCTCTAGCGTCGTGCAGTCAGATAAACTGTACATTTATTCTTCACTATATCAGACGACAGGCATTCCATTCATGACATTGGGCTCTTCCCGACAAACATGCCTAAAAAAATGTCTCTCTGCATCTTCCTCTTCATAAACATATACTCTATTATACAGGGAGAGTCTGTAAAGGACCCAAGTTGCCATAAACAGTTGTTTGTATAACTTCACCAGACCCAGAGCTAAAGAAACATAAGTTCCTCCTTACACTCCTTATCTAGGCATCACGCGGTGGTTCCAGGAGATAACATTTAGTACAGAAGACTTTATCATTCATGTTCCTCTTCAACACACACACACACACACACACACTCTGACACCATCGTAATTTCAAGTCATAGGAAAGGGAGAAAAAGAGAGTTTGTTAGAGTTCTCAGTTCCGGACAACAAAAGTTTATTATTAATCCTACTGACTTGTGCACGTCACGCTCTGAATTAATCTCTCTCTCTCTCTCTCATAAGCGACCGAATATCGTGAATAAGTCAATTTACGGTGTGTGTGTGTGTGTAATTTGAGCTTTATTCGTCTTTTTCATGATGATTAAATACTCCTCCCAATTGAAAAAAAAAAGATGAGTTGATGATTTAACCTGACTGTGTACCGTACCTGGCCAGGTGGGTGACGGCGGCTCACTAAGTCAAAATGTATGAGGTATTTCCCCGTCCTACACCGAGCTGCCTTAACTCTACGCTGGTGAAAAATTTGGCGCTTCGAATTATGCAAACCAGAGGTCAAATATTGGCTCAGCTGCTCCGATTCTGCGACATTTCCTCTGATTTATGGAACATTATTGACCATTTCATGCCCTCCCCCCCTCCCCCTCCTGCTGCTGCTCTCAATTTACGAAGAGGAGATTCTAATTTCTTCACTTTGTATTTTTTTTTCATCTATTTACCTTTACTTTTTGTACCTTGATCCGTTTATTGTCTCTTGAATATAAAACACTTAACGTTTCTTATTCATTTCACATTCTGCGTTTTATATTTTGTTCACAATGTTTATATTTTCTCTTCTAATCAGTGTTTGTATCTTTTTCTGACCTTGGTGTTCATTCCTGCTCTTTTTCTGACCTTGGTGTTCATTCCTGCTCTTTTTCTGACCTTGGTGTTCATTCCTGCTCTTTTTCTGACCTTGGTGTTCATTCCTGCTCTTTTTCTGACCTTGGTGTTCATTCCTGCTCTTTTTCTGACCTTGGTGTTCATTCCTGCTCTTTTTCTGACCTTGGTGTTCATTCCTGCTCTTTTTCTGACCTTGGTGTTCATTCCTGCTCTTTTTCTGACCTTGGTGTTCATTCCTGCTCTTTTTCTGACCTTGGTGTTCATTCCTGCTCTTTTTCTGACCTTGGTGTTCATTCCTGCTCATTTTCTTATATTGTTTGTTATATTTTTCGTCTCTAATTTCGTTATATTATTTTAGTATTGGTTGGGTTTTTGATGTTGTGTTGGTGTTCTTCTTATTCGCTCTCTCTCTCACCTTTTTCTCCATCTTTTCCTCCCCCTCCTGTTTATCCTCCTCCTCCTCTTCCTCCCCTATACCCTCAGTCAGTACTCTCGCCACCAGAGAGGACTATGACGGCATCCCAATGTAAACAAACCTTCTCTCGCGTCTATAACATGGGGAAGGGCACATCAGCACCATAAAATCAACCCTATTGCACCATATTGCACCATAATTTAAGAGCCAATAATGGTGAGTAGACAGGTAGGTGCTGATAATGTCTACTAACGCTCGGATTTATGGTATAGCGGTGAAATTTTTTGTTGGTGCTTAATGGTGTGGTTGAGGAATTGTCTCTCATCTAGAGTCTCTCTCTCTCTCTCTCTCTCTCTCTCATTAAGTAGCTCAATATGTCATATTTTCACTTGGCTCGTTCACCACATACGCATTGTATTAAATTCATTCAATGTCATCTTCTTTGACTAAATGGAACAAAGTGCCAGCAACACCATTTTTGCTCTCGTAATGGCATTTTCCGGCACATCGTTGTACAAGCTGCTCGTAATTGATTTTTTCAGTTAGTGAAGCAAAATTCGTCGAAAAAACGCAGGGGCGATACATTACTCTCGTCCGGCATGACATACAAACACTTTTTGTTATAATTTATTGTTATATATATATATATATATATATATATATATATATATATATATATATATATATATATATATATATATATATATATATATATATATATATAAGAACATAAGAACAGAAGAAAGTGGGATACTGCAGGAGGCCGACTGGCCCATACAGGGCAGATCCCTTTCACACCCATCCCAGCACTTCCATGTGCCTATCCAATATATATATATATATATATATATATATATATATATTATTTCCTGTAGTAGTTTGAAAGTTCCTGATATTAGTAAAACTATTTCATTCAAAAACCTTGTACGAGCAATAGGTAACTGAGACGGCTATGGTGTTGATGAACGCAGATGAGACTACCTCCCTTATACTCATTATTATCGGTGGGAAAACTAGGGTAAAGAAATTCATATAGCGTCTAGTCATCCAGTATTCCAAATGCCTTTCACTTAACTTACGATAATGGCCTCCCTGGGGTCCAAATAGTGACGCGTCCTTACCATGATGGTCAGCCAGCTCTCTCTCATCTCCGTGTAGTCTGGGAGAGGATTGCACTACCTCCGGCCACCTGCTACTTACCAGGAATGGGACGCTTGTCACTGTGTTAATACCAGGGGCAAATCCCGGAACTTGTAATTTGCTACAATTGTTGGGGTTTATGGTCACATTTGCAAATACTGTATTCAGCAGGCGAGGTGCGGACGTTGTTGAGGGGGGCGTGACTCTGTACTGTACTGTACCGTACATGGCCTCCCACAGTGACCTCGACTGGTTACGGTAAGTGGGGAGCAACTCAACGATAGGGAGGCGGCAGTAGAGACACACAAACACGCCCCGAACACAGTACTGTATAGTCTCCGAGGTGTCAAGGGGATGGTGTTACCGTCTGGCATTATAAATATGATAATCCCGAGGCGCTCTCAGTCCACCTAGCTGTAATTGGGGAAGTGAAGGCGGTTGAGTGCAGTCTTGGCTACACGGCCTCCTTTACTTTCCGAAGACATGCTATGTAGTGTGCCGTATCCAGACTGTCCCTAACTGGCAGCCATGTCAATGGGACTCCATATCACTTTTTCACTATTGAGTAACTACTCGAACACCTTCAGACAATCGCTCTTCTTAGGCAAAGGGTGGTCAGGCAGGAGCCCGACAGCTGCCACAAATCGCTGGACTTTAATGTAGCACAAAATGTCCGACACAGCTTACACGAAACAGATGACGATCCAAACATTTTCAGTTCGTAATTCGCTAATCCGTGGCCAACTGAGCTATAGCGTGAAGTGCTCTTAAAACTCCACATACCTGCCGCCTCGCATGCTGTAAAAACATACAATGCTCCGGAAATGCACCAAATATTTTGTAAACGACTCTAAAGTATTTTAACGAGGGTTTTACATCATCAGTAAACAGAAAGGTATTAAACCTTCAGCAAACATTGTATATGCATACTGCATGAAATATGACCTATAATGTTGTTAACACTGAACAAACTGAAAAAGACTTAAAGAATAATATTTCTTTTTGTAACCGACCTTTTTACACATCACTTTAGCTCGTATTGTTATACAATACTGTTGTTAGGGTAATGTTTTAATATTTGCAAGACG
>NW_024756224.1:0-12442 GCF_018991925.1 Homarus americanus
GGACACAACAGCTGCATAGTCTCGAAAGTTCTGTAGTCGTATATATAGAGAATTCTTTAACCTGTTCTAAGCTTTCATCATCTCGGTCACACTTCCCACCGTCCGTGATTTTTTTATATATAATGTTTGCGGTGTTAATGTGTCCTTGTTTATGTTGTAATAAGGTAGGTTTGGAGTTCACAACAGTTCAATTAGACTATAGGAAATATATGTTGGTAACACACACACCCACCACCTCTCTCTCTCTCTCTAGAACCCCTGCATATCTACTAACGTTAATGTTAGAAAAGTTACATGACAAAGCTAATTTCTGACATACATGATTACCACCATCATCATGTTTTTATATGACCAGCGACTATCATCTGTCTCTTCCCATTATCCACGACTCTGAGGAACGTTTCGCTTCCCGTTTATTTCGTTTTGTTTCTTTCTCATTTATATTGTTCCTTCTTACTTAACTTTAAAAATTTTACTCTGAATTTTTCACTAATATTTTCATTGACTTTTGACTTATTGATAATTGTTTCCGTGACCATTTTTCACTGATTTTTTCATTAACCAAAGTTTTCTCTCAAAAAATGTAAAAATTTATTTCAGCAATATTAACCATTAGCCATTATTTCATTTGCCGTTATTTCGTATTCACTCACTTTTTATTAAGCGAAAATAATAATCTCTGAAGACCTAAAAACAGTGAAATAAAATATTCCTGGTAATATTAGTTTTATTTTATTTACAGATTCTTTTAGGAATACCTTACATCTTCCTCTGTAAGCTGTCTCATCATTCCTCAGGTCTAGTAAAGTACAGTTTATTTTTCTGATGATTCTTCTGGTTAAATTATTGAGGATATTCTTTTCTTTCTCGTGTCTTTCTTTCTTTCTTTCTTGGGTATCTGGGTATCTGCTACCTGACTTTGAATTAGAACTCTAAGAATATATACAGTTCCCTTCACTAGTGCGTTTACCGGGGAGGTGGGGTGAGGGTCGTCATTATCTTTGAGATATTTGTTTAATATTGTTTTAATTTGATTCCTTAGTATGTTTTACTGTACGGTTGTTTCTGTCGAATGTAGCAAACACAACGTTGCCACACTGCACAAACCTGACAGGCCTGAAAAGGCACTTGTGAAGGGGGCTGTACGTAGATAAGTGTTAGTGGTTTGATGTTTCCATTGGCAGGTTGATGGTCCATTTTAAAGGGTTGTTGGTTTCATTTTGGCGAGGTTGATGGTCCATACGGTGAGATTGATGGTCCATATAGCCAGGATCATATTCGCCCACAACGAGGTCCATGGTCCCGCCTGAGTTCCTTGGCCTTGAAATTGGCAGTTAATGGTCCGCCAGCCCGGTCCATGGTCCGTATGTGTGAATCCGCGTTACACGTACAAGTTCATGGTCCGTATAGTGAGGTTAATGGTCCGGCTGGCCGGGTCCATGGTCGTGCAGATTCATAGTTCGTACAGTGAGGTTAATGGTCGTATATTGGGTCCATGGTCGTGCTGAGAGATTCATGGTCGTATAGTGAGGTTAATGGTCAGCGTAGGTCCATGGTCCGCTGAAATTCATGGTCGTATAGTGGGTTAATAGTGCTGTAGGTCCATGGTCGTATGAAATTCATGGTTCATGGTGGTTAATGGTCGTATAGCCAGGTCATGGTCCGTACTGAAGATTCATGGTTCGTGGTGAGGTTAATGGTCCCATTTAGCCAGGTCATGGTCGTACAAGTTCATAGTCGTATAGTGAGTTAATGGTCGCCTGGCCGGTCCATGGTCCGTACAAGAGATTCATGGTCCGTATAGGCGGTTAATGGTCCGTACAGCCAAGTCCATAATTAGTACAGAATTCAGGTCCTTATAGTGAGGTTAATGGTGTACTGCCAGTCCATGGTCGTACAGAATTCATAATTCGTATAGTGAGTTAATGGTCCGTACAGCCGTCCACCGGTCCCGTAGAGATTCTATGGTTCGTACAGTGAGGTTAATGGTCTGTACAGCCAAGTCATAGTCGATACAGAGATTCATGGTCGTATGGTGAGTTAATGGTCCGTACAGCCAGGTCTGGTCCGTAAGGGGAATTCCATGGTTCGTACAGTGGGGTTAATGAATTCTTTTACAGCCAGGTCCATAGCAGATCGTACAGAAATTCGTCCGTACAGTGAGTTAATGGTCCGTATAGTGAGGTTAATGGTCGTACAGCCAGGTCCATGAATTAAACACAGAAGATTCATGGTCCGTACAGTGGGGTTAATGGTCGCAACGCAGCCAGGTCCATGGTCGTACACAGAAATTCATGGATTTCGTGAAACCGGTTAATGGTCGTACAGCCAGGTCCTCAGTCCGTACAGAGATTCATAGTTCGGCCCGATGAGGTTAAATGGTCCCGTACAGCCGGATCCATGGTCGTACAGAGATTCATGGTTCGTATAGTGAGTTAATGGTCTGTGACCAGGTCCATAGTCAGTACGAGATTCATGGTTCGTACAGTGAGTTAATGGTCTGTACAGCAGGTCCATAGTCAATGCAAGAGGGGTGCCTTGGTCGTATGGTGAGGTTAATGGTCTGTATAGTGACGTTCATTCATGGTCCGTATTGTGAGTGTCATAGTCCATAAAGTGAGGTTGATCTTACACACAGTGAGGTTGATCTCTTACACACACAGTGAAAGCTGACTTTACACATAATGAGTTGATCTACATACAGGTTGATCTCACACAGGTTGATCTTACACACAGGTTGATCTTACACATGGGTTGATATTACTTTTAGTTGATCTTACACACAGGTTGATCTTACACAGTTGATCTTACAGGTTGATCAACACAGGTTGATCTTACACACAGGTTGATCTTTACTGGGTTGATCTTGCACAGGTTGATCTTGCTTGCACAGGTTGATCTTACACACAGGTTGATCTTACACACCTGGTTGATCTTACGCTGGGTTGATCTTACACACACAAGTTGATCTTACATAAGTTGATCTTACACACAGGTTGATCTTTGAGTTGATCTTACACACAGGTTGATCTAAATGATCTTACACAGGTTGATCTTGCTGAGTTGATCTTACATAAGTTGATCTTACACACAGGTTGATCTTTTACACAGGTTGATCTTACACACAGGTTAGTCTTGCACACAAGTTGATCTTTACACATAAGTTGATCTTACACACAGGTTGATCTTACACACAGGTTGATCTTACCACAGGTTGATCTTACACAGTTTGATCTTACACAGGTTGATCTTCCTTTGAGTTGATCTTACGCACAGGTTGATCTTACACAGGTTGATCTTGCACAGGTTGATCTTACCGCCACAGGTTGATCTACAGGTTGATCTTACGCTATGAGGCTGAAGTGGACTTCTTATGCTCATTGGCCTAAATAACTGGACCTTTACGTGGCTCATCACACCTTAAGCAGAAAACTCTGTATTTCAGGTTTGGAGAACAAGGGTGAGCAAACCTTGGTCATCCTTCTGGACTAAATCACGCCTGCAAAAAATAAAATAAAAGTTGACTAGACGTAACCAAGTAGCAAGATATTTTTGTTGTTTTTGCAGTTATCATTAACTCATTTAATGTGGGTTTGGTTTTTTCTCTTTTTTGGAATTTAGTTATTTATAAGTGTTTTACGTTGATCTGGTTATGAACATTTCCGCCTCTATCATTGACAAAGTGTACATACTTACCTAAATAAAAAATGCATCAGGGATGCGTTCATATTTTTCTACTTCATGGGTTCAAAGATGTGGGATATTTCGGCTGTGTGTATATTTGGGCGATGATGTGAAGCATCATTTGTCAATTGGTGGTGATAGTGGACCAGTGTACAACAGCCTCTGGCCTCTTATTTTATCTGACGTAACCAGAACTTTCTTGTATCATGCACGCTCTTATTAACCACTTATGTTTTCAGGTGGAATCCTCTCTGAAGTGAACTTGATATTTTCTTGGAGCCTGTCGCTGATAGTTGTAGTCATAAGAACACGGCTGGGAAAGCTTAATGTGAACACCAACTTTGGCTGCTCAGACAGCCTTGCTCATGCACATCTGCCAGACGTTTACCATCTATCAGAGGCAGCTTGGCCAGTCGCCTGTTTTGCTGCTATTTTATTAATTATCTTATGTTTTATTTTTCCGTATTTTTTCATTATTTTTGTTTGTACTTTCATAAAAAACGTGGTTTATGCCCTCCAGTATACGCGATAGAATACACAAATGCCTCTGAATCTGTAAACTGTGAGATCAAACATTTACAAGACAGGAACTAATTTGAATTTTTATGTCTTTACTATGGGTTTTGCCTTACAGGTTAATATTAACCCGAATGTATCTTATATTCTATGTGGGGTTGATGGTGTGATGCAATACTGAGCTTCAACAACTATAGTGTGAAGTGCGTATACTACTTATTAGTAATTACGAGACACAACCATTACATATTTTGAGGATACAATTCCTCTCCTAGACGCTTGACAGCAACACTGACACACAAGTCTTACGCACATTAATTAAATCTGTTGTTTGGTTTTCTCGTATAAAACTGCACTTCGATGCAAACGTTAATTACTTCCTGACATTACCACTTAGTTAGGAAGGTTTGACCATCTTATACGTGAGATAAATATGCTTCACCTAACGTCCCCCCGTCCATGGTCAGCACTGGTGGTCAATATGGGTCACACTGTAAATTAATACTTACAACATCTTTACGAGCCATTAGGTGCATGTCTTCGTTATCACGGTGTATAAAGATGTCTAGAACTAACAAACTACCATTTCAGTGAGCCTCGCGTGGCGGCCATTTAAAACAACACTATTCTGGCGAAATCACTCCTGGGCAGGAGCCAAGATTTAGTCGGCCATTTGTAGATATGTTCTATGACGTGATGGTGACAGATTATTGAACATTACTGAGATGCTCTCTGTTTTATAATATGATGACTAGATATACTCAATGGTTTGTGTATACCATTTGCGATATATAATGATATTTACAGCTGATGAGATTAACGCCTGTATAATGGCCACTAACACATACCTATGCAGGTAGCAGCAAGGAGGCAGCTCTGTCATGCATACTCTCATATTACAACCAGACTTTCACCAGAGGGGCACAGGTGTCTCGTTTATGGGCGGACCAGGAAAAACTTAAGCTATGCATCTACTGTGTTTTGAGGTTGTTCTGGACGTTTCTCCAATAATTTGGTGTAATTTTGTGCAGGGTTGTTGTGTAATTTATAATGAGTCGGAAATGAACTGTTATTTATTTATTTATTTATTTATTTGTTATTTTGTTTATATGATTTTGATTGTGAGTATTATCACCTGGGCACAAGTCATTTTGTAATGACCCATCAAGGCCTGGGGCAAATAAAATAATAATAATAATAATAATAATATTAATAATAATAATAATAATGTAATAACAATAACAATAATAAGAACCATAAATAAATACACAAATTAAAAATCAAAGCGAATCCTATGCATATTTGTGTTTTTATCAAAGTAGATAGCAATTGAATTCCTGTATTTGTTTGTAAATACGGCAGAAAAGTCAAACGTAGCCTGGGACTTGGTGCAATTTTTGTGATGCCATATGGCAGCTGGGTCTCACCATTAGACAACACATTGTAACATGTGTGTGTGTGTGTGTGTGTGTGTGTGTGTGTGTGTGTGTGTGTGTGTGTGTGTGTGTGTGTCGTGTGTGTGTGTGTGTGTGTGTGTGTGTGTGTGTGTGTGTGTTTGTTTTGTAGTGGTACTTTCTTGTCGTTGGTCTGTTTCTCATCAGGCAGGAACACAATACTCTACATGATTACATGTTCTATATATTACGGCCACAATTCCGTCATTATGTCCCATAAGGCCTCCATTGTGTCATTATACTGTATAATAATATAATCAAATGACTTGTTTTATTGTTGTAACTTTTATCACCTGCTGCGTGACTTGCCTTGTGTGATGACGATTGGCGGGGGCCCCTTAACTGTGTGTGGGTCTGGTATACGGATCATTGTTGAGGTGATGGTTGTTATGAGTTTGTGATGAAAAAATTTGGTTGTGGTGATGATGGTTGTTGTGGTGGTGATGGTGGTTGTGGTAGTAATGGTTATTTGTGGTAGGATGAGTTTGCTGTTGCTGGTGATCGTAGTTGAGTTGATGATGGTGGTGTTGGTGGTGACAGTTATTTGTGGTGGTAGTGGTTGTTAGGGTGGTGATGGTTTGTTGTGGTGGTGATGGTGCTGGCTGGTGGTGATGGTGGTTATTGGTGGTGAGGATGGTTGTTGTGGTGATGATGGTTTGTTTGTGGTGGGTATTCGGTGGTTGTTGTTTGTGGTGATGGTACGTGATGGTATTTGGATGGTGGTGCTAATAGATGAGTGATGAAGGTGGTACAAGTGATGCTGATGACTCATAATAATGGTGGACTTGTTGTTGGTGGTCATATTGAGACCTTAACAGCGCTCTTAAACAGTGTAAATATAGTTTGTTGGAAGAGGTTTAAGTTCGTCTATAATAAATATAAACATCCATCGTTATATCTGCATCATACATAATTTCTGGTATCATTTTTGGGGCAATGTTGGATAAATTAGGGTGATTCTTCAACGGACTATAACAAACATCTTTTCCTTACGCTACCAATTCCTTTAAGTATCAATGACTCCAAATTAATGTTGTAATGTATCGGCGATTGAAGTTATCGATATGAGTGGTAGTATTGTTTATGTGGTGATAGGTTTGTATGCAGTGATAGCAACAGTATGTTACACATGTTGATTTCTGTCATTATCTCATATAGTTATGGGCCTGAAGTCAAATGGCTCTCAGGGATCCGGTGCATCTGGGCACAAATGTTGTATTTATTGTTACTATTGTCAGTTCATGCATGTTATCTGCTGTGAAACAAAGCCCTTGAGAGATGATAATACCTGTTTTCTTGTCTGATTTCACTTTAATTCTCATCAAAGGTGATAAAGGCAGCCATGCTTAAGAAATAAAGGCGCTATGCTGAAGTTCTGATCCTTTCCCATCTGTGGCTCGTGACTTTGGTGTTAAAAATTAAGTAGCAAGTTTGATCTTCCTGAATTCACTCCCGGCCAAGTTTCCCAGTATGTGTATGACATCTGATAGCGAAACTACTGAAAGTGGACGTGAGTTTTATGGGGTGATGAAAAGTGCCTGAAGCGGACCAGACGGGTAGGCGGGTGAGCGGTTGGATGGAGCCGAGTTAAGCCAGCCAGGTCCCGCAGTAACTGGCTGTGTCCACTTTTTGCCCCACTACGTTTGCATGCCTCTGAACTTTAATTACGTCCTCGTGTATGCGTAGTAGATTACAATCATTTTCCTTAACTCCCCTGTTGTAAATGACTCGCTGGGTGGAGGTTAGAGATGTAAATTAGTGATAATTATGTTATGTTTTTCTTCTAAACCGGTACCTTAAGTAGCAAGTGGAATTTCTGGGTTGAAAATAAAGAACATATTTTAGTTGGTACAAAGCTTTGTTGTTTTTATCAGGGCTGTGTTTATAGTAGATATATATGCTTTCTTTCTTTCTTTCTTTCTTTCCTTTCTTTCTTTCTTTCTTTCTTTCTTTCACTCACTGTGGTTCATCTTCTTATCTCCATTCTTATGTTCTTATGTTCTTATGTTAGCCCATTTAGTAATCAAACATTTTCCTCTGTTCTTACTTCCTCCTTCAACTTTGCATGTTTTCTGTCATATAAATTTAAAATTTCTCCTCATCTTATCTTTCATTTAGCTGCGTTTGAGAGCTCTCTATAGTCGCCTTTCTTGACTCGCTCCTCAGCCACTTGTGTCCACTGTTGGACATTACGATATCCTGCTTAACAATGTTATTCCCAGGTAGCTACACTTACCTATCATGAGGGTCATAAAGTTCGATGTTACTTCAAGAAACTCATCATGATATTTTCGTGGATGCTAGTGAACTCATCCCTCAGCACCTCATCTCGGCACTCCGCCCAGCACCTCACATCTCGCACCCTCACGCCCGCTCCCTCATCTCGGCACCCCTCACATCTCAGCACCCCTCACATCACAGCAGCCCTCATCTCAGTGCCCCTCCACATCTCGGTACCCGTCGCATCTCGGTGCCCTCGCATCTCAGTGCCCCCACATCTCGGCGCCTCACACCTCCAGCACCTCCTCCTTTCCCCTCACCTCCAGCACCCCTCACACACCTCCAGCACTTGCTCCTCAGCACCTCACCACGCCCCTTCACTACTACTCACGCGTTAGCATCATAGAAATTTGTTTCTTGAATCAAGGCGATAAAAATCTCTTAAACCCTGTCAGATCGATTTAACATTCCAGTCATCCCCAGAGAATATAAGTCGTGATATTTTCCTCTGGATTAGCTGTTATCAATGTCCCCATGGCTCAACATCATAAAGAGACATTGACAGATGTAATAAATATATAAATAAATAAATAAATAAATAAACAATAAAGAGTAATTACAAAACTTCCTTGCTATCCTTGAGGGTTTACGCCGTTAGTAAGCAGTAACCAAATTCTTTTTCCACGGTGGCTACATTTTTATAACCTGACTTGTTATTACTGTTCTATTAAAATATAACCTTCTTGTTTCCTTGAGTTAACAAATGTGAATAGGACTTACAACGATTTTATGCATAATATCTCTTAACTGATGCTGACCAAGACGCATATAGTGAAGTTAAAATCATGGTTAAATGGTAGTGCAATTTTGGGTATTCTGTATATTTTTTAACATATATTAGTCAGTTAGTATTGTCCTTAACTGGTGCTGACAAGAACTTACCTAGGGAAATAAACTGTCAATGTAATGTCAAATGCCATTTTGTATGTACATGTGTGTGACAGAATAATATGTAATAATAATTAACGGTTTTATTGAAAAGGATTAAGCAGCCAGCAGTCTGAAAAATACTGAGGTAAAATTACTTATTGCATCGTGACGTGGGCCGTTTTTAACAAAAGCTTTCATTACCAAAAAGGAGGTAACGTGGCCGCGTGGTGCAATAGCTCGTCCACAGCGGAAGTGTTGACAGGAGGATTTAAAAAACTGCCGGAGTGGTCAGAAAAATGGCAAATGATATTCCAGCACCAGCAAAGTGCAGCGTACTTAATATTGGAAGAACAAATACTGTCAATGTATGCAGCGCCCTGCTTATCAACCTAGAAGTCGACTTGTAAGAAAAGGGCTTAGGGGTACTTATAGCCCGGACCTACGGCCTGAAAACAGTGCGTTCGTATTCGAAATAAGGCAAACAGAGTATTAGGTTTTATATCTAGAAGTGTAAGTAATAAGAGTGCAGGGTCTTGTGCCCAGCTATATCCTTGCGTTAGTCAGGCCGCACCAGAAACCTTCCATATCAAGATAGGTTAAAAAACTAAACTTGCATTCCCTAGAAAGACGAAGAGTGCGGGGAGATATGATAGAAGTATTTAAGTATTTAAGAGCTTAGTATGCCCTTAGCAAAGTTGTTTAACATGTCCAAAACAGGTGTAGTACCAGAATCCTGGAGGATAGCGAATGTAATACCGATTTTCAAGAAGGGATAGATCACTATCCTCTAACTACCGCCCAATCAGTCTAACATCAATAGTAGGCAAATTACTGGAAGCAATCATTTCAAACTCTATTCGAAATCACCTGGAAAACTACCTATTGATCAATCGATTACCAGCATGGCTTCACAAGCGGACGTTCTTGCCTAACTAAATCTATTAACATTCTTTTCATCAGTTTTCGAATCAGTGGACGGGGGCACGATGTGGTATATCTCGACTTTAGCAAAGCCTTCGACAGAGTCCCCACGAAGACTAATTAGAAGGTAGAAGCTCATGGCATCAAAGGTGACATCCTTAAATGGATTAGGCGTGGTTACAGGACAGGAAACAGCGAGTGAGCATTAACGGCACTAAGTCCCATTGAGCAACGTCCTGGAGTCCCCAAGGCTCAGTACTTGGACCATTATTGTTTATTATATACATAAACGACATAGATATCGGCATAGACAGCAACATAAGTAAATTTGCTGATGACACTAAAATAGGACGTGTTATTAAATCTGACGAGGACTCAACGGAAACTACAGGAAGATCTAAACAAATTTTTCGAATGGTCTGAAAATGGCAGATGAAATTCAATGTCGACAAATGTAAAAGTACTCAGATATAGGAGATTAAACAGGAAACCAGATACCAGATGAACAACGATGCCATAGAGAAATCGACTCGAGAGAGATTTAGGAGTAATGATAAGTAGGAACCTTAGCCAAGTAAACAATGTGTTTTGCTCGTAAAGGCTAAAGTACTTGGGTTCTACAAAGGAGTGTTAGTTACAAGACTAGCGAGGTCATCCTAAAACTGTATCTTGCTTGTGGAGACACACCTGGATTACGCAGTTCAGTTCTGGTCACCGTATTACAGAATGGATATAGAATCCTTGGAAAGAATTCAGAGGAGAATGACAAGACTAATCCCGGGCATTAGGAACCTTGAGTATAGAGACAGGTTAAAAGCACCTTAATTTGCACTCCCTCGAGAGACGTAGAGCGAGGGCGACCTGATAAAGAGGTGTATAAAGTGGAAGACAGGGCTAAACAAAGGGGACATTAAAAGGTACTCAAATTATCCAACCAGGAGCGAACTCGTAACAATGGTTTTAAATTAGACAAATTTAGATTTAGGCGTGAAATAGGTAAACACTGGTTTGGAAACAGAGTAGTGGATGAATGGAACAAGTTACCAAATATCATCATTAACTCGAATACGCTGAATTGCTTCAAACATAGGTTGGATGCTCATATGAGCAATAGGGGTTGGTTGAACAACGGACTGCCCAGTATGATAATAGGCCTGCTGCAGTTTCCTCCATTCTTATCTTCTTATGTTCTTATGTTAAGTGGGTGAAGGAATCAATAAAGGGATATAGATACAGTTCTTATACTATCCGAGCAGGATAGGACTCGCAGCAACGGATTAAGTGGATAGTTTAGGTTTAGGAGGAGATAGGAAGGAACTGGTTCACAAAATGAGGGTGGTGGACGAGTGGAACAAGCAGCAACTATAATAAGTGCTGGAACGCTGGAAGTTTTAAAGGAGGCTAGATAGATTCATGGATGGTAGAGAGTGGTAGTAACTCTCGACAGGAGCTGCCATGCACAGGCCAGCCTGCCTATTGCAGACTCCTTATTTTCTTCTTCTTATGTTCTTATGAAAGTCCTCGTGGTGCAGTAATTCGTTCACAATGTTGAAGCTAAGAAGGACACCAGTGGTTCAGATAACTCGATCACAGGTGTTGACATAAGGACCTCACGTGGTGCAATAACTCGTCCACAGATGTTGTCCTGAGGAACGTGGGTGCCAACTCTTCCACAGGTGTTGACATGAATGACCTTACGTAGTGCAAATAAATCGTCCACAGGTGTCGACGCAGGTACACTCATATTGCAGTAATTCGTCCACAGGTGCTGACCATGAAGGACCTCACGTGGTGCAGTAACTCGTCACAGGCTTTGATTGAAGGACTTCACGTGGTGCAGTAACTCATAAGAACATAAGAAAATAAGGAGTCTGCAATAGGCCGGTTGGCCTGTGCAGGTAGCTCACCTATGAGGTTACTACCAGTTCCTCCTAAAAATAATCAACAAATCCGTTGATGCGAGTCCTATCCTGAGACCTGACGGTAGAGGATGACCTGATAACGAGATCTGAGGTTGTGAGGTCCACAACTATTTAAATAATGATTTACTTAATGCACAAAGACAGAACATACTATACAGAAAGTCAGATCAAACAACAATGACCCTAAATTGATAAATAATTACTTAAAGAACATTATTAGAACATAAGAATATAAGAAAATAAAGGAGTCCACCAATAGGCCGGTTGGCCTGTGCATGGCAACTCATGTCGAGAGTTACTACCACTCTCTATCATCCATGAATCTATCTAGACTCCTTTTAAAACTCTCAGGGTTCCAGCACTTACTACAAAGTTGCTTAAGCTTGTTCCACTGGTCCACCACCCTATTTGTGAACCAGTTCCTTCCTAACTCCCTCCTAAACCTAAACTTATCCACGTTAAATCCGTTGCTGTGAGTCCTATCCTGCTCGGATATTATAAGAACTTTATCTATATCGCATTTATTGATTCCTTTCACCGACTTAAATACTTCTATCATATCTCCCCGGCTATAGGTAGGAGAATAAATCGTGATGAAGTTTACCTCCGAGAGTATTATAAGATATTGGCCAGTAGGGTTAAGACCGAAATAAGAAAAGCAAAGAGGAATAATGAAGTGAAGGTAGCAAGGGAGGAGAAGTAAAACCTAAGGGATTCTATCAAATGTATCAAACTAAAATACGAGAAAAGATTGGACCAATACAGTCGGATACCGGCGAGCTAACTGATAAGAAC
>NW_024756225.1:0-9904 GCF_018991925.1 Homarus americanus
ATAACAAAGTCCGTTGGTCGAGTATAACAAAGTCTCCTGATCGAGTAAAACAAAGTCCCCTGATCGAGTATAACAAATTCCCTGATCGAGTATAACATAGTCCCCTAATCGAGTTTATCAAAGCCCCCTTTTCGAGTATAACAAAGGCCCCGATTCGAGTATAACAAAGTCTCCTGATCGAGTCAAACAAACTCCAATGATCGAGTATAACAAAGTCCCCTGGTCGTGTATAACAAAGCCGCCTTAAAGAGTATAACAAAGGTCCCTGGTCGAGTATAACAAAGGCATCTATTCGAGTATAACAAAGTCTCCTGATCGAGTAAAACAAACTCAAATGATCGTGTATAACAAAGTCCCCTGGTCGAGTATAATAAAGTCCCCTCATCGAGAATAACAAATTCCCTTGACCGAGAATATCAAAGCCCCCTGGTCGAGTATAATAAAGGCCCCTCATGGAGTATAACAAAGTCTCATGAACGAGAATAACAGTCGCCATGTTCGAGTAAAACAAAAGCCCTTGATCGAGCATAACAAAGGCCCCTCATCGAGTATAACAAAGTCCTCTAATCGAGTATAACAAAGGCCCCTCATCGAGTCTAACAAAGGCCCCTCATCGAGTATAACAAAGTCACCTAATCGAATATAACAAAGCCCCTCATCGAGTATAACAAAGTCCCCTCATCGAATATAAGATAGCCCCCTGATCGAATATAACAAAGTCCCCTGATCGAGTATAACAAAGTCCCCTGGTCGAGTATAAAAAATTTTCCTGATCGAGTATAACAAAAGCCCCTGATATGGTATAATAAAGGCCCCTGATCGAGTAAACAAGCGGCTCTGATCGAGTATAACAAAGTCCCCTGATAGAGTATAACAAAGTCCCATGGTCGAGTATAACAAAGTCAACTGATCGAGTACAACAAAGGCCATCTGTTGAGTATAACAAAGCCTCCTGATCGAGTATAACAAAGTCCCCCGATCGAGTATAACACATCCCCTGATCGAGTATAACATATCCCCTGATCGTGAATTACAAAGTTCCCTGGTCGAGTATAGTAATGTCCTAGTCAATTATATGAAGCCCCTCATCAGGTATAAACAAAGTCTCTGATAAAATTACCTAACAAAGTCCTTGATCCAAGTACTTGAAGTCACTCTGATGATCCATTATATAAATCCCCTAGATCTCAGGTATAACAAAGGCCCTTGAGTCAGGTATAGCCATCCCCTGATCAAGATATAAGAAAGTCCTAGTCAAAATTAAACAAGTCCCTAAGTCTCGATACAACAAAGACCCCTGGTCGAGTATATAAGCCCCCTGAGTCGATATGACAAAAGTCCCCCAATCTAGCATAACAAATCCCGCCGATGGGGTATACAAAGACATGATTGGTATAACAAATGCCCTCATCGAACAACAAGGAGCCCTAATGGAATATAACAAAACCCCCTGATCAGTATGGCAAGCCCCTGATCGAGTATAACAAAAGCCCTTGATCGAGTATAACAAAGTCCCCTGGTCGAGTATAATAAATTTCCCTGATCGAATAAAACAAAGTCCCCTGTTCGAGTATAATAAAGGCCCTGTTCGAGTATAACTAAGTCTCATGATCGAGTATAACAAATTCCCCTGGTTCGAGTATAACAAAATCCCCTGGTATGGTATAACAAAGGCTCCTGATCGAGTATAACAAATTCCCTTGATCGAGTATAACAAAGGCCCTGATCGAGTATTACAAAGTCCCCTGATCGAGTATAACAAATTCCCCTGGTTCGAGTATAACAAAAGCCCCTGATATAGTATAACAAAGGCTCCTGATCGAGTATAGCAGAGGCCCCTATTGGAGTATAACAAAGTCTCCTGATCGGGTAAACAAAAGATGAGATCATCTCATGTGACTGTGCTTTCATGACTAATTTCATTTTAATGAATATTAATTGGATGTTTCATTCTACCATCAGACCTACTTTCTTAAAGAATAAAAAAAATAGTAAATATAGTAACATTATCGCGTCATGCAAGATACAATTTTAAACCTATCACAGATAAGCTCATAAAAAATTGTACCAAAGAACATAAGTTCAAATCCTTTATAATGACAAAATATGAAGTTCTAAAAGTGCTTCTGAACATTACTCTTTCTCTTGTACAGCTTGCTCTCTTCTCGTTGCAGTGTCCAGCAATAGTCGCCCATCAAGTTAGGACTGAATTGTCCCTGATATCTGCTCTCCATTATGGCGATATCTTGATGAAATCTTTCGCCGTGTTCATCACTAACGTCTCCAAGGTTACCTAGGAAAAATTCAATATGAGAGTGGAAAAAATGCAATTTCAAGGACATCCTTGCTCCCAATGCATGATAATTCTGAAGCATGGTTGGTACGATTTCTTTGTAGTTGTCAGCACGATAGTTTCCAAGAAAATTCTTTGACACATTGACAAATGATTCCCATTCTTTTTTCTCCAGTGGGTTCAATGTTTTGGTGAATTCGCTATCATTAACTAGTATACGAATTTGTGGTCCATTCAAGACACCTGCTTTCAACTTGGCTTCGGAAACCACACCACCTAGTTTCTGAGATAAGTATAGAGTCCCAGCACCGAATTGATACATAGCTTTGATGAAATTTTTAGCCAAACCGAGCTTTAGATGCAGTGGAGGCAAAAATATCTTTTCTGGATCTACAAGCGGATTGTGAGCACAGTTAAACCTTCCAGGCGCGCATCTCTTGGTCTTGTCGGCCAATCCTTTCTCACATGTGCTCTGCATCAGCTCTGCTGTTTCACAAGCACAAAAAGCACATGTGCTTTGTGTAGCCACTCTGAAGGCCCAGTAGTAAACTGATGACTTTGAGATCGCCACATATCTTCCACTGGTGTTTCTCATACTCTATAGCGGCCAACAGAATTTTCATTGTTTCATAGCTCTCAGTCATTTTTGTTGCGTGTGCTATTGGGATAGATGGAAGCCGATTGCCATTGTATAAAAGAACAGCTTTCAGAGAGCCTTTTCCTGAGTATATAAACAGCCTCCAATCCTCTGTCTTGTATGTTTCAGACTTGCAGAGTTGTTGCATGAGAGATACTGCGTCCTCGCAATAACAAAGGTTGTTTGCCATCTTGAAAAATGCGGACAGCTGTCTATGTCGGTAACGCGCTGTAGTGATATGCACATAGAATAGAAAAATGCGAGTGACAGGGGGGAAGGAGGTTCAGAGGAAGGATAAAGGGAGGATAGAAGTGAATTTCGAAGGAGAGAACAGGTGCAGTGGCTAAACACCGCTTGCGTGAGGGGGTAGGCAAAATGCCCTGAGGGTGCACCAATCACAATCAGGACGAGGCAGAGGGAGGGCGGGAGCAGGTCCGGGCAAGCAAAGGGCCAACGCGGGTGCTCTGGTTGTCGTCTTAGCTTAGGCAGTGTTGGCAAAGCGGAGGAAGAACCGCCCCGCCACGGCGGCGGCGCAAGCCGAGAAGCGCAGGTGGACGGACGCACAGGCCACACACGAACAAATTAACAGAGAAGGTGAAAACATGGAAATTTTGCTAGTCGTAGGGTTGTTTGGAGAAAGATGAAGGTAAAGTCTTTGAGCTATGTCAAAGAGGAACAGAGCGAGTTGGAGGAAGGGTTTTGAATCTTTGAGCTTGAAATGTCAAAGTATTCATAGTAAGGAAGGATGAGCGTATCGTAGGAGAATTTTTAGTAATAGCAGCAGACAGATTTGAGCTTTTTTGTCAAATTATGAACGGAGACGAGAATGAGATATAGGCTGAATGGTTTCAGTCTTGAGTTAGGTCGATTTTATTGAGAATTGGATGTCACAGACGTTGGGTATGTTTTGATTTGGTTCTGAGAGTTGTGGGTCTTTGAGCTATGTCAGAGAGAAATGGAGAGAGTTGGAGGAAGAGTTTTGAATCTTTGAGCTTGAAGTGTCAAAGTATTCGTAGTAAGGAAGGATGAGTGTATCGTAGGAGAGTTATTTAGTAATAGCAGGAGACAGATTTGAGCTTTGTCAAATTGTGAACGGAGATGAGAGTGAGATATAGGTTGTTTGGTTTCAGTCTTGAGTTAGGTCGATATTGTTGACAGTGGCTGGTATAGAGGTTGGGTATGTTTGATTTGGTTTTGGAGAGTTGTAGTGTTATGAGAGGCTTTGTCTGGCGGAGATTGGTTGTGGGAGGGGGGAGTTTGTGTTTGGGGATTGGCGGGGGTGGCGGTTGTATGTTGATTTGAGGTGAATTAGAATTGCTTAAGGGGGGGTTGTTGTGTGAGTGTGTATGTGTTTGCGTGGAAATGTAGTAGAGATGGGAGGTTAGGATAATTGTTATGGGTCAGGTATGGTTCATTTGTAGTCAGGAGGAGAGGAGAGGGCGAGGGAGAGAGGGGCTTCCCAGGTTGTTGGGTTATTTATAGTATGGAAGGATTTCTTCCAAAGGTGATATGGTTGTGTTGCTAATAGAATGGTTGTGGCAAGTCCATAAGTTTTTTTTTTTTAGGAGGTCAGAAGGCTTGAGAAGGTCAGATTATATTAATTTTTCTTTTGGAGGATTGATGTTGATTAGTGATTGGATGATGAGTTGGCTTCTTTTTTTTTTTTTTTTTTGGGGATTGTGAGTAAGATTGGGACGGTTAAGTTTTTCTTTCGGGAGGATTGTAGGTTTTGTTAGTGGTTGGCAGAGTTGGGTTAAATATTGCTTTCTTTCTTTCCTTTGGCTTGTAAAGGACTTCTGCAATTGCGTTGTAGGCTCTTGCAGGTATTCTAAGTTCCAGGTCCCATTCTAGAGGGAGAGGGTTTGAGTACAGGTACAATGCACCCCTTCCCGACCTTATTGGCTAAGGGAGGCGTTCATGTCATCTGTATGTTGGTACCATATTGTTAGGTACACCTCTCCGACCATATTGGCTAAGGGAGGTGCCCATAAAACAGTGTTGGTAACATTCATGAGGGAGAGGGTTTGCGTACAGGTACTGTGCACCTCTCCCCGACCTTATTGGCTAAGGGAGACGTACACGTCATCTGAGTTAGTATGGGATGGGTAAGTTAGGTATTTTTTTTGGGAGGAGTGATAGGGTGTGGTTAGTTAATGGTAGAATGGTTATTTTTTATTTTGTGTGGGATTGTTAGTAACGGCTGGGTATGTTAGGTTTTTATTTTGGGGGGATTGTTAGGGTCTATTCTTTCTTTTTTAGGGGGGGGGTGTTAGTGCAGGCTGAGTGGGTTAGTTTTTATTTATTTATTTATTTATTTTATTTATTTATTTATTTATTTATTTTTTTGTCGGAGTGGTCTTGAGTTTGAGTTGGTGGCGTGGGGTTTGGAGTGAGGGGGGGGAGGAGGGAATTGGTCAAGTCAGGTAAGGTTAGGTTAGGTTGGGTGGGAATTATTGGGTGTGGGGTTGAGAAGAGGTTAGGTTAAGCTTAAGTTAGGTTAGGTTGGTTGGGTTAGGTTAGGTGGGAATCGTTGGGTGTGGGCTGAGGAGAGGTTAGGTTATTAAGTTAGGTTGATTTGGTTAGGTTGGGTGGGAATCGTTGGGTGAGGGTTAAGGAGAGGTTAGGTTTAATTTGGGGGGAAATTGTTGGGTGTGGTTATAGGGAAAATATTAATACAAGGGAGGTGGGAGGGGAGTGTTTGGTCTGTTTAGTATGGAGGGATTTCTGTCTCTGAATCTGCGTGGGAGTATGATGTTGTCGAAATAATCCTGCCATTGAGGGTAAGTAGTGAGGAGTGATTCTATTTGTTTGTCACCTAGTTGTCTCCAGTAGATGTTAAGTGGGGGGAGGGAGCTGAGTTCATGTAGATGACTATTCCAGGTGAAGGATGACCAGTGTGTGTTATGGATGAATCTTAGTGCTTTGTTTTGTATGACTTGAAGTTTCTTGGCGCTTGATGGTGGTGCTAGCTGGAGTGTGTTAGGTGCATAAGTCAATAGTGGGCGTATGAGGGCTTTGAATGGGTGTGTTTTGGTTTTGATTGATGCGGTTCTGAATCTGTATATATTCCCGAGTGTTTTGTTTGCGATCAAAGCCTTCATATTGGTGTGTAGTGTCATGGTGAGGGTGTCGTTGAATGTGACTCCTAGGATTGTGATTGTTCGTTTGACAGTTATGGGTGAAGGGTAGGCGATGTAGGGGTTTTAGGTAAATGTGACATGGTTGTCGTCTTTTCGTGCCGAAGTAGGTGATTTGTGCTTTGTTCGGGTTGGTTTGTATTCGCCATCGGAGTTCCCATTGTGTAACTTGTTCGAGTTCCCTGTGAGCTTTGTCTGTTAGGTGATCAAGAGTTCTGTGTCTGACTAGTTGGGTTACATCGTCGGCGTACTGTATTGTCAGAGAGTCGATGTGTAAGGGGTCGGGTAAGTCGTTTGTGTAAAGAATGTATAGTGTTGGGGACAGGACTGATCTTTGTGGGACTCCTGCATGCAGTGTGAAGTGGTCAGAGTAGGCAGGTGTGACTTTTATCCTCATTTTTCTGTCTGTTAGGAAGTTACATAGTAATTGTTGTGATTTTTGAGGGAGGTTAAAATTGGTGCATATCTTGTACTTTAATCCATCGTGCCAAACTGTGTCGAAGGCTTTTTGTACGTCTTTTGTAATGAGTGCTATCTTGTATGCATCTTTGTTCATGTGGAGGTAGTTTGTGATTATCTTGAGTGCGTCTTGAGTTGAGTGGTGTGCTCTGAAGCCGAACTGCTTGTAGGACAGTAGTTGTTCATCTTCAAGGTGGTATCTGAGGCGGGTGTTGTATAGTCTTTCAAAAGTTTTGCCTAAGACTTCTAGTATGCTGATCAGTCTGTAGTTTTGTGGATCTGTTGAGTTTTTGTTTGGTTTAGGTATCATGATGGCTGTGGCTGTCTTAAAGAGTTTTGGGAAGTATCCTGTAGCCAGTTGGGTGTTGTAGAGGTATGTAATGGCTGTGACTGTTTCTGGGGGCAGGTGCTTCAGGATTGCTTGACCAATATTGCTGTCACCTGGTGTTTTCTTTTTGGTTTTGTCCAGTGCTTGTGCGACTTCTGTTGGGGTGAAAGGAGCAGTGAGGGTGTGGTCCTGTGTGAGAGTGGAGGTATCTATTGTGTTGTCAGGAGTTGTTCTGTCGTGAATTGTTTGCATGTGTGTGGTGATGTTGTTTATGTGGTTTAAGATGTACCTTTGTTGTGTGGGGGGGTGTGGGTGGAAAATGTGTTCCCAGTGTTGTTTTAGTGTTTGTGCTACGTCGGCTGGCTCATTGATTTTCCTACCATTTACTAGCAGGTGATCTTTGGGGGGTTTTGCAGTTCCTTTCAGCTTGGCGATCCTTTGCCAAAATTCTCGGAGGTTATGTGTTCTGTGTTCCTGGGCAGCCTCTACGAGTTTTGCCCAGTGAACCTCATGGTCTTGACGGAGGCTGTGGATGATGTGTGTTCTTAGTGTGGAGATGTCTGTGTAAACTGGTGCTAGGTTAAGTTTGTTTAGTTCGAATCGTGTCCTGTAGCAGTGAAGTAGGCGTTGAGTTCTTATGGAGGGTGTGAAGGAGTATTTTCTCTTGAACCGGTGTTTAGGAATGTGGGTATCTGCTATGGTGGTGATAGTGTTGAAAAGGTGTGTCCAGGTTTCCTCAATCATCCTAGTGGGTTGGAGTTCGAGTTTGAGCGTGTATTGTTGTTCAGAGAGTGTGGTTTTGAAGGCATCCCAATCTGCGTGTTGATACTGGTATTGAGGTGTGGTTGTTGGGAGGAGGATGGGATTGTTGGAGAGGTGAAGAGTGATGGGAATGTGGTCTGAGCCTGATAGGGGGCCGGGAGTGATGTAGTGTTGGAATTGGAGGGCAGGGGTGTTGGTGATGACGATGTCTGGAGTGCCTTTGCCGTGAGCAGCGTAGAATGTGGGGAAGAAAGGGCCAATGTGGTGAAGGTTTTTGTGAGTGACCAAAGCGTGTAGTTCTTGGCCATGGGGGTCGTTGCGGTTGTGTTGGAATGCGGTGTGGTGTGCATTGAGGTCGGCCATTAGTATTACAGGTAGGTGTGAGTTGTTAAAGATGGAGTTTAGGTCTGTGAAGGGGATAAGCGAGTTAGGTCTTGAGTATGTTGTGCAGATGATTATCTGTCCGTGTTGAGTGTCGATCTTGGTGGCCATGAAGTGTTTGAAGGCAAAGTTGGTGATGAATTCGTGTTTCATGGAGGATCTGATGAGGATTGCAACGCCCTCGAATAGTTCGTGGGGTGATTGTCTGCTTGTGTAGCCGAAGTGCTTGATTTTGGTGTCTGTGCATATTGAGTTGAGGAGGAGGATGTCTGGGTTGTGTTCTTGTATGAGGAGAGAGATGGCATGTCTGTTTGAGTGATATGCTCTACAGTTGTATTGCATAATGGTGATCATGTTGTATAATTTGTACTTGGTTACTTATATGAGATTGAAATTCTGGGGTGCAGGGATGAGGTCTAACTTGTCGAGTGACTGTGAGCGAGGTCTGAGTGTGGTGTATGCAGGTGAGGGATGGGCGGTTACGTGACTGTGTGTGTGGGGGAGTCGGGAGGATGAGTGGAGTGTGCTAGGTTCGTGTCGGGGTTGTTTCCTGTTTCCTTTGGGGTAGTGCCGAATAGATTTACTTTGATTATAGATTTTGTTGGATGTGTGTATTTTATAATTCTTTTGCTGTCATGTGTGTAGGAAGAAAGGGGGGAGGTGTTCTTCCTCTTAGGTCTAGTGGTCTTGACCACTAGTTCTGTGGGGGGATGGGCTGCCATTTTATTCTTGGGAGTCTGAGGTGTTAGGGGAAGATTGGGTTTGGTTCGGATTTTTGTGGTCCGGGAGTTCATCGTAGTCGTGTGGGAAAAGTCAGGTGTAGGCAATGTCAAGGTGGAGGGGCCGGGAGGTTTTGGACTGATTACTCTGGGGGAGTGAGGTAATAGTAGATTGGTGAGATAAGTCAGGTGTGGGCATGGCAGAAGTGGAGGGGCGGAGGGAGATTGCAGTGGTTTCTCTGGGGGGTGGGGGGGGGGC
Source organism: Homarus americanus (assembly GCF_018991925.1). Lineage (NCBI taxonomy): Eukaryota > Metazoa > Arthropoda > Malacostraca > Decapoda > Nephropidae > Homarus > Homarus americanus. The sequence goes on from NW_024756225.1 coordinate 8,976, forward strand.
ATGTTGGTCCGGTCGGACCGGTTCTGAAGGAATCAGGAATGTGTATGGTAGGGAGGCCGTTCGCCTTCAAACCATCAATTGCCAGTTTCAGAAAAAGAGACCTGTTTCCGTTGCTTAGGGTATGTGCCAGAAGTATGATGGTGGTGATTTTTGCGTCAATGTCGGGGGAGGGTGGGGGGGCGGTCAGGTCGTTGGTCCAGCAAGTGCGGGTGGGGAGGGTCGTGGCAGTAGGGAGTGAGTGGTGGGGAGGTGGAGGTGGTGCTGTGGGAGGTGCTGTAGGAGGTGAGGGTCGGCGGGGAGGGAGTGGTGTTGTGCTATTGTCGAGTCTGATTTTGCACTTGTTGCTGATGGCAGCGTGAGGGCCTTTACAGTTGCAGCATTTTGTTACCGTGGCAGTGCAGTTTCGGTAGGAGTGGCCTTGATTGGCACACTTTGAGCAAGTTTGTGTGTTACTGCAACGGTTGGTGTTGTGCCCGAATTTGTAGCAATTGAAACATTGGTGCACTTGTATGTAGTGTTGGAACTCAATGTCTCTTGAGGGGATGATGTTGTTGCCGATTTTTATTCCGTTAGATTTTAATTTGATGGCGTCAGTTTGTGTAGCTGTAGTGATTTTTAAAATGGGGAGAGTTCCCATCCGGGCTGCATATGTCATTTGGGAGGTGTTGTGTGAGTTGAGTTCATTCAAAAGGTTTGGGTTGTCAAGAATAGGTGGGATTACTTTCCTGCATATGAGGGTGCATTTTGCACGGTACTCAGGGGAACTGAGGACCGTTAAGCCATTGTCTTTCAGTTTGTTGTTCATTGCTGGGGAGTGGAATTGGTCGGCATCTTCATCAGTTTGTACAAAGATTTTGATGATATCGTCGTTTGTGAAGGAACGGATCTGAAATATCAAGGTCAGCTGAAAAATGAGTGAGGCGAGGTCT
>NW_024756226.1:0-47086 GCF_018991925.1 Homarus americanus
GCGTCGCATTCGCGAATATAACAACCCGTCCATCATTGTAACAACAAGCGACCGGTTATAACAACAACGACCGTGATTATAACAACCAGGACTATGGTCGTACCCTCGACCATGAATATAACAACCAGGACCATGATTATAACAACCACGACCAAGAATATAACAATCACGACCATGATTATGATAACCACGACCATGATTATAACAACCACGAGAATGATTATAACAACCACGACCATGATTATAACAACCACGACCATGATTATAACAACCACGACAATGATTATAACAACCACGACCATGATTATAACAACCACGACTATGATTATAACGCACCGACCATGAATATAACAGCCGACTATGATCATAACCGCGACTATGATTTGTACCAGCACGACCGCGATTTTAACAACCGACCGTTATAACAACCGACCATGATTATAACAACCACGACCATGATTATAACAACCATGACAATGATTATAACAGCCACGATATAATTTATATAACCACAACCATGATTATAATAACCGACCATGATTATAACAACCACATATATGATTATAACAACCACGACCATGACTATAACACTAACGACTATGATTATTGCAACCACGATCATGATTATAACAACCACGTCCATGAGAATACCAACCACGACCATGATTATAACAAGCACGACCATGATTATAACAACCACGACTATGATTATAACAATCACGACTATGATTATAACAACCATATCCATGGTTATAACAACAACGACCATGATTATAACAACCACGACCAGGAATACAACAACCACGACCATGATTATAACAACATGACTATGATTATAACAATCACGACTATGATTATAACAATCACGTCCATGATTATAACAACCACGACTATGATTAAAACAAGCACGACCATGATTATAACAACCACGATTATGACTATAACAAGCACGATCATGAATAAAACAACCACGAATTTTAATGATTATAATAACCACAACTATGATTACAACAATCACGACTATGATTATAACAACCACGACCATGATTATAACACTCACGACCATGATTATAATAACCACGACCATGATTATAACACTCACGACCATGATTATAACAACCACGACTATGATCATAACTCGACTGTGATTATAACAACCACGACCAAGATTATAATAACCACGTCCATGAGTATAACAACCACAACTATGATTATAACAACCATGGCCATGATTATACCAACCAAGAATATGATTATAACAACCACGACCATGACAATAACACTCACGACCATGATTATAACAACCATGACTATAATTATAACAACCACGACTATGATCACAACCATGACCATGATGATAACAATCACAACCATGATTAACAACCACGACCATGATTATAACAACCCCGACCATGATTATAACAACTACGATCATGATTATAACAACTACGATCATGATTATAACAACCACGACTATGATTCTAACAACCACGGCCATGATTATAATAACCACGACTATGATTGTAACCAGCACGGCCATGAATATAACAACCACGAACATGATTATAAAAACCACGACTATGATTATAACAATCACGACTATGATTATAACAACCACGTCCATGATTATAACAAACACGACCAAGATTATAACAACCATGACAATGATTATAACAACCACGACCATGAATATAACAACCACGACCATGATTATAACACTCACGACCATGATTATAACAAACTCGAATATGAATATAACAACCCCTTGACCATGATTATAACCCTGACGACCATGATTATAACAACTACGACTATGATTATAACACCACGAATGTGATTATAACAAACACGACCATGAATATAACAACCACAACCATGATTATAACAACCACGACTATGATTATAGCAACCACGACTATGATTATAACAACCACGACTATGAATATAACAACCACGACCATGATTATAATAACCAGGACAATGATTATAACACTAATGATTATGATTATAACAACCACGACTATGATTATAACAACCATGACCATGATTATAACAATCAAGACCATGATTATAACAACCACGACTATGACTATAACAATCACGACCATGAATATAACAACCACGACCATGATTATAATAACCACGACTATGATTACAGCAATCACGACTGTGATTATAACAACCACGACCATGAATATAACAACCACGACCATGATTATAACAACCACGACATTGAATACAACACTCACGACCATGATTATAAAGATCACGACTATGATTATAACAACCACGACTATGAATATAACAACCACGACCATGATTATAATAACCACGACAATGATTATAACACTAATGATTATGATTATAACAACCACGACTATGATTATAACAACCACGACCATGAATATAACAACCACGACCATAATTATAATAACCACGACTATGATTACAACAATCACGACTGTGATTATAACAACCATGGCCATGATTATATCAACCACGTCCATGATTATAACAACCGACTATAATTATAACGGCCGCTGATTATAACAACCGACCATGATCAACAACCACGACCAGGAATATAACAGCCGACCATGATCATAACCACGACTGTGATTATAACAACCACGACCATGATTATAACAACCACGACCATGATTATAACAACCACGACCATGATTATAACAACCACGACGACCATGAATATAACAACCAGGACCATGATTATAACAACCACGAATATGATAATACCAACCACGACCATGATTATAACAATCATGACCATGATTATAACAAACACGAATATGATTGTAACAACCACGACCATGATTATAACACTCACGACCATCATGTAACAACCACGACTATGATTATAACAACCACGACCATGATTATAACAACCATGACCATGATCAAAACTACCATGAACATGATAATAACAACCACGACCATGATTATAATTACCACGACCATGATTATAACACTCACGACCATGATTATAACAACCACGACTGTGATCATAACCACAACTGTGATTATAACAACCACGACAACGATTATAACAACCACGACCATGAATATAACAACCACAACTATAATTATAACAACCATGGACATGATTATAACAACCACGAATATGTTTATAACAACCACGACCATAACTATAACACTCACGACCATGATTATAACAACCACGACTATGATCATAACCACAACCATGATTATAACAACCACGAATATGATTTTAACAACCACGACAATGATTATAACACTCACGACCATGAATATAACAACCACGACTATGATCATAACCACGACTATGATTATACCAACCACGACCACGACTATAACACTAACGACCATGATTATATTAATCACGTCCTTGATTATAACAACCACGACTATAATTATAACAACCACGGCCATGATTATAACAACCATGACCATGATCGTAACAACCACGACCAGGAATATAACAGCCACGACCATGATCATAACCACGACTGTGATTATAACAACCACGACCATGATTGTAACAACCACGACCATGATTATAACAACCACGACCATGATTATAACAACCACGACCATGATTATAACAACCAGGACCATGATTATAACAACCAGGACCATGATTATAACAACCACGAACATGATAATAACAACCACGACCATGATTATAACAATCATGACCATGATTATAACAAACACGAATATGATTGTAACAACCACGACCATGATTATAACACTCACGACCATCATGTAACAACCACGACTATGATTATAACAACCATGACCATGATTATAACAACCATGACCATGATCAAAACTACCATGACCAGGATTATAACAACAACGACCATGATTATAACAACCACAAACATGATTATAACAACCACGACCATGATTATAACAGCCACGACTATGATTATAACAATCACGACTATGAATATAACAACCACGTCCATGATTATAACAACAACGACCATGATTATAACAACCACGACCATGAATATAACAACCACGACCATGATTATAAGAAATATGACTATGATTATAACAATCACGACTATGATTATAACAATCACGTCCATGATTATAACAACAACGACCATGATTATAACAACCACGACCATGATTATAACAACCACGTGCATGACTATAACAAGAACGACCATAATTATAACAAACTCGAATATGATTATAACAACTCCCACCATGATTATAACACTCACGACCATGATTATAACAACCACGACTATGAGTATAACTGCCACGACTGTGATTATAACAAGCACGACCATGAATATGGCAACCACGACCATGATTATAACAACAACGACTATGATTGTAACAACCACGACTATGATTATAACAATCACGACTATGAATATAACAACCACGTCCATGATTATAACAACAACGACCATGATTATAACAACCACGACCATGAATATAACAACCACGACCATGATTATAAGAAATATGACTATGATTATAACAATCACGACTATGATTATAACAATCACGTCCATGATTATAACAACCACGACCATGATTATAACATCAACGACCATGATTATAACAACCACGACCATGATTATAACAACCACGACCATGACTATAACAAGAACGACCATAATTATAACAAACTCGAATATGATTATAACAACGCCCACTATGATTATAACACTCACGACCATGATTATAACAACCACGACTATGATTATAACTGCCACGACTGTGATTATAACAAGCACGACCATGAATATAACAACCACGACCATGATTATAACAACAACGACTATGATTGTAACAACCACGAGCATGATTATAACAACCACGACTATGATTAAAACAAGCACGACCATGATTATAACAACCACGACTCTGACTATAACAAGCACGATCATGAATATAATAACCACGACTATGATTATAACAATCACGACTATGATTAAAACAACCACGTCCATGATTATAACAACCACGACCATGAATATAACAACCACGACCACGTATATAACAAACTCAAATATGATTATAACAACCACGACCATGATTATAACACTCACGACCATGATTATAACAACCACGACTATGATTATAACAACCAGGACCATGATTATAAAAAGACGACTATGATTACAACAATCACGACTATGATTATAACAACCACGTCCATTATTATAACAACCACGACTATGATTATAACAATCACGACTATGAATATAACAACCACGTCTATCATTATAACAACAACGACCATGATTATAACACTCACGACCGTGATTATAACAACCACGACAATGATTATAACAACCAGGACTGTGATTATAACAAGCACGACCACAAATATAACTAACACGACCATGATTGTAACAACAACGAATATGATTATAACAACCACGAGCATGATTAAAACAACCACGACTAAGATTAAAACAAGCAAGACCATGATTATAACAACTATGACTATGACCATAACAACCACGACAATGATTATAACAACCACGACTATGATTATAACACTCACGACCATGAATATAACAACCACGACTATGATCATAACCACGACTATGATTGTACCAACCACGACCACGATTGTAACAACCACGACCATGAGTATAACAACCACGACCATGATTATAACAACCACGACCATGATTATAACAACCATGACAATGATTATAACAACCACAAATATAATTATAACAACCACAACCATGATTATAATAACCACGACCATGATTATAACAACCACATATATCATTATAACAACCACGACCATGACTATAACACTAACGACTATGATTATTGCAACCACGACCATGATTATAACAACCACGTCCATGATTATAACAACCACGACCATGATTATAACAAGCACGACCATGATTATAACAACCACAACTATGATTATAACAATCACGACTATGATTATAACAACCATATCCATGATTATAACAACAACGACCATGATTATAACAACCACGACCAGGAATACAACAACCACGACCATGATTATAACAACATGACTATGATTATAACAATCACGACTATGATTATAACAATCACGTCTATGATTATAACAACCACGACCATGATTATAACAACCACTACCATGATTATAACAACCACGACCATGATTATAACAACCACGACCATGACTATAACAACCATGACTATGATTATAACACTAACGACTATGATTATAACAACCACGACTATGATTATACAACCACGATCATGATCATAACAAGAACGACCATAATTATAACAAACTCGAATATGATTATAACAACGCCGACCATGATTATAACACTCACGACCATGATTATAACAAACTCAAATATGATTATAACAACCACGACCATGAATACAACAAACACGACCATGATTATAACAAACTCGAATATGATTAAACAACCACGACCATGATTATAACACTCACGACCATGATTATACCAACCACGACTATGATTATAACAACCAGGACCATGATTATAATAATCACGACTATGATTATAACAATCACGACTATGATTATAACAACCACGTCCATGATTACAACATCCTCGACCATGTTTTTAACAAACTCAAATATGATTATAACAACCACGACCATGATTAAAACACTCACGACCATGATTATAACAACCACGACTATGATTATAACAACCAGGACCATGATTATAATAATCACGACTATGATTACAACAATCACGACTATGATTATAACAACCACGTCCATGATTATAACAACCACGACCATGAATATAACAACCACGACCATGTTTATAAAAAACTCATATATGATTATAACAACCACGACCATGATTATAACACTCACGACCATGATTATAACTTCCACGACTATGATTATAACAACCAGGACTGTGATTATAACAAGCACGACCACAAATACAACTAACACGGCCATGATTGTAACAACAACGACTATGATTATAAGAACCACGAGCATGATTATAACAACCACGACTAAGATTAAAACAAGCACGACCATGATTATAACAACTGTGACTATGACTATAACAAGCACGACCATACATATAACAACCACGACCATGATTTTAATCACCACGACCATGATTACAAAAATCAGGGCTATCATTATAACAACCACATCCATGATTATAACAACCACGACCATGATTATAACAACTACGACCATGATTATAACAACCCCGACCGTGATTATAACAACCACGACCCTGATTATAACACTCACGACCATGATTATAACAACCACGTTCATGATTATAACATCCACGACCATGAATACAACAAACACGACCATGATTATAACAAACTCGAATATGATTAAACAACCACGACCATGATTATAACACTCACGACCATGATTATAACAACCACGATTATGATTATAACAACCACGACTGTGATTATAAAAAGGACGACCATGAATATAACAACCACGGCCATGATTATAACAACCACGACCATGAATATAACAACCACAACCATGACATAACCACGACTGTGATTATATCAACCACGACCACGATTGAAACAAAGATGGCCATGATTATAACAACCACGACCATGATTATAGCAACAAGGACCATGATTATAACAACCACGACCATGATTATAACAACCTGGACCATGATTATAACATCCACGAATATGATAATAACAACCACGACCATGATTATAACAATCACGACCATGATTATAACAAACAAGCATATGATTATAACAACCACGACCATGATTATAACACTCACGACCATCATTTAACAACCACGACTATGATTATAACAACCACGACCATGATTATAACAACCATGGCCATGATCATAACTACCACGACCATGATTATAAAAACCATGACCATGATCATAAGTACCACGACCATGATTATAACAACCACGACCATGATTATAATTACCACGACCATGATTATAACACTCACGACCATGATTATAACAACCACGACTATGATCATAACCAAAACTGTGATTATAACAACCACTACAACGATATTAACAACCACGACCATGATTATAACAACCACGATTATGATTATAACAACCACGGCCATGATTATAACACTCACGACCATGATTATAACAAACACGAATTTGCTTATAACAACCACGACCATGAATATAACAACCACGACCATGATTATAACAACCACGACCATGATTATAACAACCACGACCATGATTATAACAACCACGACTATGATTATAACAATCACGACCATGAATATAACAACCACAACTATGATCATAACCACGACTGTGATTATACCAACCACGACCACGATTGTAACAACCACGACCATGATTATAACAACCCTGACAATGATTATAACAACCACAAATATGATTATAACAACCATGACCATGACTATAACTCTAACGACCATGATTTTAGCAACCACGACCATGATTATAACAACCACGACTATGATTATAACAACCACGACTATGATTATAACAACCACGTCCATGATTATAACAACATTGACCATGATTATAACAGCCACGACCATGATTATAACAACCACGACCATGATTATAACAACCACGACTATGATTATAACAATCACGACTATGAATATAACAACCACGTCCATGATTATAACAACAACGACCATGATTATAACAACCACAACCATGAATATAACAACCACGACCATGATTATAAGAAATATGTCTATGATTACAACAATCACGACTATGATTATAAGAATCACGTCCATGATTATAACAACCACGACCATGATTATAACAACCACGACCATGATTATGACACTCACGACCATCATGTAACAACCACGACTATGATTATAACAACCACGACCATGATTATAACAAACATGACCATGAATATAACAACCACGACCATGATTATAAGAAATATGACTATGAATATAACAATCACGACCATGGTTATAACAAACAAGCATATGATTATAACAACCACGAACATGATTATAACACTCACGACCATCATGTAACAACCACGACTATGATTATAACAACCACGACCATGATTATAACAACCATGACCATGATCATAACTACCACGACCATGATTATAACAACCATGACCATGATCATAAGTACCACGACCATGATTATAACAACCACGACCATGATTATAACAACTACGACTATGATTATAACACTCATGACCATGAATATAACAACCACGACTGTGATCATAACCACGACTGTGATTATACCAACCACGACCACGATTGTAACAACCACGACCATGACTATAACAACCACGACCATGATTATGACAACCACGACTATAATTATAACAATCACGACTATGAATATAACAACCATGTCCATGATTATAACAACAACGACCATGGCTATAACAACCACGACCATGAATATAACAACCACGACCATGATTATAAGAAATATGACTATGATTATAACAATCACGACTATGATTATAACAATCACGTCCATGATTATAACAACCACGACCATGATTATAACTGCCACGACTGTGATTATAACAACCACGACCATGATTATAACAACAACGACTATGATTATAACAACCACGACCATGATTATAACAACAACGACTATGATTGTAACAACCACGAGCATGATTATAATAACCACGACTATGATTAAAACAAGCACGACCATGAACATAGCAACCACGACTCTGGCTATAACAAGCACGATCATGAATATAATAACCACGACTATGATTATAACAATCACGACTATGATTAAAACAACCACGTCCATGATTATAACAACCACGACCATGAATATAACAACCACGACCACGTTTATAACAAACTCAAATATGATTATAACAACCACGACCATGATTATAACACTCACGACCATGATTATAACAACCACAACTATGATTATAACAACCAGGACCATGATTATAATAACACGACTATGATTACAACAATCACGACTATGATTATAACAACCACGTCCATGATTATAACAACCACGACTATGATTATAACAATCACGACTATGAATATAAAAACCACGTCCATCATTATAACAACAACGACCATGATTATAACACTCACGACCGTGATTATAACAACCACGACTATGATTATAACAACCAGGACTGTGATTATAACAAGCACGACCACAAATATAACTAACACGACCATGATTGTAACAACAACGAATATGATTATAACAACCACGAGCATGATTATAACAACCAAGACTAAGATTAAAATAAGCACGACCATGATTATAACAACTGTGACTATGACTATAACAACCACGACCATGATTATAACAACCACGACTATGATTATAACACTCACGACCATGAATATAACAACCACGACTAAGATCATAACCACGACTGTGATTGTACCAACCACGACTATGATTGTACCAACCACGACCACGATTGTAACAACCACGACCATGAGTATAATAACCACGACCATGATTATAACAACCACGATCATGATTATAACAACCATGACAATGATTATAATAACCACAAATATAATTATAACAACCACAACCATGATTATAATAACCACGACCATGATTATAACACCACATATATGATTATAACAACCACGACCATGACTATAACACTAACGACCATGATTATAACAACCACGTCCATGATTATAACAACCACGACCATGATTATAATAACCACGACCATGATTATAACAACCACGACTATGATTATAACAATCACGACTATGATTATAACAACCATGGCCATGATTATAACAACAACGACCATGATTATAATAACCACGACCAGGAATACAACAACCACGACGATGATTATAACAACCACGACTATGATCATAACTCGACTGTGATTATAACAACCACGACCATGAGTATAACAACCACAACTATGATTATAACAACCATGGCCATGATTATACCAATCAAGAATATGATTATAACAACCACGAATATGACAATAACACTCACGACCATGATTATAACAACCACGACTATATTTATAACAACCATGACTATGATCATAACCATGACCATGATGATAACAATCACAACCATGATTAACAACCACGACCATGATTATAACAACCCCGACCATGATTTTAACAACTACGATCATGATTATAACAACCACGACTATGATTCTAACAACCACGGCCATGATTATAATAACCACGACTATGATTGTAACCAGCACGGCCATGAATATAACAACCACGAACAAGATTATAAAAACCACGACTATGATTACAACAACCATGACCATGATTATAACAACCACGACCATGATTATAACAACCACGACCATGATTATAACACTCACGACCATGATTATAACAAACTCGAATATGAATATAACAACCCCTTGACCATGATTATAACCCTCACGACCATGATTATAACAACTACGACTATGACTATAACAACCACGAATGTGATTATAACAAACACGACCATGAATATAACAACCACAACCATGATTATAACAACCACGACTATGATTATAGCAACCACGACTGTAATTATAAGAAACACTAACATGAATATAACAACTACGACATTGAATACAACACTCACGACCATGATTATAAAGATCACGACTATGATTATAACAACCACGACTATGAATATAACAACCACGACCATGATTACAATAACCACGACAATGATTATAACACTAACGATTATGATTATAACAACCACGACTATGATTATAACAACCACGACCATGATTATAACAATCAAGACCATGATTATAACAACCACGACTATGACTATAACAATCACGACCATGAATATAACAACCACGACCATGATTATAATAACCACGACCATGATTATAACAACCACGACCATGATTATAACAACCACGACCATGACTATAACAAGAACGACCATAATTATAACAAACTCGAATATGATTATAACAACGCCCACCATGATTATAACACTCACGACCATGATTATAACAACCACGACTATGATTATAACTGACACGACTGTGATTATAACAAGCACGACCATGAATATAACAACCACGACCATGATTATAACAACAACGACTATGATTCTAACAACCACGAGCATGATTATAACAACCACGACTATGAATAAAACAAGCACGACCATGATTATAACAACCACGAATATGATAATAACAACCACGACTATGATTACAACAATCATGACCATGATTATAACAAACACGCATATGATTATAACAACCACGACGATGATTATAACACTCACGACCATCATTTAACAACCACGACTATGATTATAACAACCACGACCATGATTATAACAACCATGACCATGATCATAACTACCACGACGATGATTATAATAACCATGACCATGATCATAAGTACCACGAGCATGATTATAACAACCACGACCATGATTATAATTACCACGACCATGATTATAACACTCACGACCATGATTATAACAACCACGACTATGATCATAACCACAACTGTGATTATAACAACCACTACAACGATTTTAAGAACCGCGACCATGATTATAACAACCACGATTATGATTATAACAACCATGGCCATGATTATAACACCCACGACCATGATTATAACAAACACGAATTTGCTTATAACAACCACGACCATGAATATAACAACCACGACCATGATTATAACAACCACGACCATGATTATAACAACCACGACTATGATTATAACAACCACGACCATGATTATAACAACCACGACCATGATTATAACAACCACGACTATGATTATAACAATCACGACCATGAATATAACAACCACGACTATGATCATAACCACGACTGTGATTATACCAACCACGACCAAGATTGAAACAACCACGACCATGATTATAACAACCCTGACAATGATTATAACAACCACAAATATGATTATAACAACCACGACCATGACTATAACTCTAACGACCATGATTTTAGCAACCACGACCATGATTATAACAACAACGACTATGATTATAACAACCACGACTATGATTATTACAACCACGACCATGATTATAACAACCACGACTATGATTATAACAATCACGACTATGAATATAACAACCACGTCCATGATTATAACAACAACGACCATGATTATAACAACCACGACCATGAATATAACAACCACGCCATCATTATAAGAAATATGTCTATGATTACAACAATCACGACGATGATTATAAGAATCACGTCCATGATTATAACAACCACAACCATGATAATAACAACCACGACCATGATTATAACAATCACGACCATGATTATAACAAACACGCATATGATTATAACAACCACGACCATGATTATAACACTCACGACCATCATTTAACAACCACGACTATGATTATAACAACCACGTCCATGATTATAACAACCATGACCATGATCATAACTACCACGACCATGATTATAACAACCATGACCATGATCATAAGTACCACGACCATGATTATAACAACCACGACCATGAACATAACAACCACGACCATGATTATAAGAAATATGTCTATGATTACAACAATCACGACTATGATTATAAGAATCACGTCCATGATTATAACAACATTGACCATGATTATAACAGCCACGACCATGATTATAACAACCACGACCATGATTATAACAACCACGACTATGATTATAACAATCACGACTATGAATATAACAACCACGTCCATGACTATAACAACAACGACCATGATTATAACAACCACGACCATGAATATAACAACCACGACCATGATTATAACAACCACGACCATGATTATAACAACCACGACCATGATTATAACAACCACGACTATGATTATAACAATCACGACCATGAATATAACAACCACAACTATGATCATAACCACGACTGTGATTATACCAACCACGACCACGATTGTAACAACCACGACCATGATTATAACAACCCTGACAATGATTATAACAACCACAAATATGATTATAACAACCATGACCATGACTATAACTCTAACGACCATGATTTTAGCAACCACGACCATGATTATAACAACCACGACTATGAGTATAACAACCACGACTATGATTATAACAACCACGTCCATGATTATAACAACATTGACCATGATTATAACAACCACGACTATGATTATAACAATCACGACTATGAATATAACAACCACGTCCATGATTATAACAACAACGACCATGATTATAACAACCACGACCATGAATATAACAACCACGACCATGACTATAAGAAATATGTCTATGATTACAACAATCACGACCATGGTTATAACAAACACGCATATGATTATAACAACCACGAACATGATTATAACACTCACGACCATGATTATGACACTCACGACCATCATGTAACAACCACGAGTATGTTTATAACAGCCACGACCATGATTATAACAAACATGACCATGAATATAACAACCACGACCATGATTATAAGAAATATACTATGATTATAACAATCACGACCATGGTTATAACAAACACGCATATGATTATAACAACCACGAACATGATTATAACTCACGACCATCATGTAACAACCACGACTATGATTATAACAACCACGACCATGATTATAACAAACATGACCATGAATATAACAACCACTACCATGATTATAAGAAATATGACTATGATTATAACAATCACGACCATGGTTATAACAAACACGCATATGATTATAACAACCACGAACATGATTATAACACTCACGACCATCATGTAACAACCACGACTATGATTATAACAACCACGACCATGATTATAACAACCATGACCATGATCATAACTGCCACGACCATGATTATAACAACCATGACCATGATCATAAGTACCACGACCATGATTATAACAACCACGACCATGATTATAACAACCACGACTATGATTATAACACTCATGACCATGAATATAACAACCACGACTGTGATCATAACCACGACTGTGATTATACCAACCACGACCACGATTGTAACAACCACGACCATGACTATAACAACCACGACCAAGATTATAGCAACCACGACTATGATTATAACAATCACGACTATGAATATAACAACCACGTCCATGATTATAACAACAACGACCATGGCTATAACAACCACGACCATGAATATAACAACCACGACCATGATTATAAGAAATATGACTATGATTATAACAATCACGACTATGATTATAACAATCACGTCCATGATTATAACAACCACGACCATGATTATAACAACCACGACCATGATTATAACAAACTCGAATATGAATATAACAACCCCTTGACCATGATTATAACCCTCACGACCATGATTATAACAACTACGACAATGATTATAACAACCACGAATGTGATTATAACAAACACGCCCATGAATATAACAACCACAACCATGATTATAACAACCACGACTATGATTTTAGCAACCACGACTGTGATTATAAGAAACACGAACATGAATATAACAACTACGACATTGAATACAACACTCACGACCATGATTATAAAGATCACGACTATAATTATAACAACCACGACTATGAATATAACAACCACAACCATGATTATAATAACCACGACAATGATTATAACACTAACGATTATGATTATAACAACCACGACTATGACTATAACAACCACGACCATGATTATAACAATCAAGACCATGATTATAACAACTACGACTATGATTATAACAACCACGAATGTGATTATAACAAACACGACCATGAATATAACAATCAAGACCATGATTATAACAACCACGACTATGATTATAGCAACCACGACTGTGATTATAAGAAACACGAACATGAATATATCAACTACCACATTGAATACAACACTCACGACCATGATTATAAAGATCACGACTATGATTATAACAACCACGACTATGAATATAACAACCACGACCATGATTATAATAACCACGACAATGATTATAACACTAACGATTATGATTATAACAACCACGACTATGATTATAACAACCACGACCATGATTATAATAACCACGACCATGATTATAACAACTACGACCATGATTATAACAACCACGACCATGACTATAACAAGAACGACCATAATTATAACAAACTCGAATATGATTATAACAATGCCCACCATGATTATAACACTCACGACCATGATTATAACAACAACGACTATGATTGTAACAACCACGAGCATGATTATAACAACCACGACTATGATTAAAACAAGCACGACCATGAATATAACAACCACGACCATGATTATAACAACCACGACTATGAATATAACAACCACGACCATGATTATAATAACCACGACAATGATTATAACACTAACGATTATGATTATAACAACCACGACTATGATTATAACAACCGACCATGATTATAATAACCACGACCATGATTATAACAACCACGACCATGATTATAACAACCACGACCATGACTATAACAAGAACGACCATAATTATAACAAACTCGAATATGATTATAACAACGCCCACCATGATTATAACACTCACGACCATGATTATAACAACCACGACTATGATTATAACTGCCACGACTGTGATTATAACAACCACGACCATGATTATAACAACAACGACTATGATTGTAACAACCACGAGCATGATTATAACAACCACGACTATGATTAAAACAAGCACGACCATGATTATAACAACCACGACTCTGGCTATAACAAGCACGATCATGAATATAATAACCACGACTATGATTATAACAATCACGACTATGATTAAAACAACCACGTCCATGATTATAACCACGACCATGAATATAACAACCACGACCATAAACAAACTCAAATATGATTATAACAACCACGACCATGATTATAACACTCACGACCATGATTATAACAACCACAAATATGATTATAACAACCAGGACCATGATTATAATAACACGACTATGATTACAACAATCACGACTATGATTATAACAACCACGTCCATGATTATAACAACCACGACTATGATTATAACAATCACGACTATGAATATAACAACCACGTCCATCATTATAACAACAACGACCATGATTATAACACTCACGACCATGATTATAACAACTACGACCATGATTATAACAACCACGACCATGACTATAACAAGAACGACCATAATTATAACAAACTCGAATATGATTATAACAACGCCCACCATGATTATAACACTCACGACCATGATTATAACAACCACGACTGTGATTATAACTGACACGACTGTGATTACAACAAGCACGACCATGAATATAACAACCACGACCATGATTATAACAACAACGACTATGATTGTAACAACCACGAGCATGATTATAACAACCACGACTATGATTAAAACAAGCACGACCATGAATATAACAACCACGACCATGATTATAACAACCACGACTATGAATATAACAACCACGACCATGATTATAATAACCACGACAATGATTATAACACTAACGATTATGATTATAACAACCACGACTATGATTATAACAACCACGACCATGATTATAATAACCACGACCATGATTATAACAACCACGACCATGATTATAACAACCACGACCATGACTATAACAAGAACGACCATAATTATAACAAACTCGAATATGATTATAACAACGCCCACCATGATTATAACACTCACGACCATGATTATAACAACCACGACTGTGATTATAACTGACACGACTGTGATTACAACAAGCACGACCATGAATATAACAACCACGACCATGATTATAACAACAACGACTATGATTGTAACAACCACGAGCATGATTATAACAACCACGACTATGATTAAAACAAGCACGACCATGATTATAACAACCACGACTCTGGCTATAACAAGCACGATCATGAATATAATAACCACGACTATGATTATAACAATCACGACTATGATTAAAACAACCACGTCCATGATTATAATAACCACGTCCATGAATATAACAACCACGACCACGTTTATAACAAACTCAAATATGATTATAACAACCACGACCATGATTATAACACTCACGACCATGATTATAACAACCACGACTATGATTATAACAACCAGGACCATGATTATAATAACACGACTATGATTACAACAATCACGACTATGATTATAACAACCACGTCCATGATTATAACAACCACGACTATGATTATAACAATCACGACTATGAATATAACAACCACGTCCATCATTATAACAACAACGACCATGATTATAACACTCACGACCGTGATTATAACAACCACGACTATGATTATAACAACCAGGACTGTGATTATAGCAAGCACGACCACAAATATAACTAACACGACCATGATTGTAACAACAACGAATATGATTATAACAACCACGAGCATGATTATAACAACCACGACTAAGATTAAAACAAGCACGACCATGATTATAACAACTATGACTATGACTATAACAACCACGACCATGATTATAACAACCACGACTATGATTATAACACTCACGACCATGAATATAACAACCACGACCATGAGTATAATAACCACGACTATGATTATAACAACCAGGACCATGATTATAACAACCATGACAATGATTATAACAACCACAAATATAATTATAACAACCACAACCATGATTATAATAACCACGACCATGATTATAACAACCACATATATGATTATAACAACCACGACCATGACTATAACACTAACGACCATGATTATAACAACCACGTCCATGATTATAACAACCACGACTATGATTATAATAACCACGACCATGATTATAACAACCACGACTATGATTATAACAATCACGACTATGATTATAACAACCATGTCCATGATTATAACAACAACGACCATGATTATAATAACCACGACCAGGAATACAACAACCACGACCATGATTATAACAACCACGACTATGATCATAACTCGACTGTGATTATAACAACCACGACCATGAGTATAACAACCACAACTATGATTATTACAACCATAGCCATGATTATACCAACCAAGAATATGATTATAACAACCACGACCATGACAATAACACTCACGACCATGATTATAACAACCATGACTATATTTATAACAACCATGACTATGATCATAACCATGACCATGATGATAACAATCACAACCATGATTAACAACCACGACCATGATTATAACAACCCCGACCATGATTATAACAACTATGATCATGATTATAACAACCACGACTATGACTCTAACAACCACGGCCATGATTATAATAACCACGACTATGATTGTAACCAGCACGGCCATGAATATAACAACCACGAACATGATTATAAAAACCACGACTATGATTACAACAATCACGACTATGATTATAACAACCACGTCCATGATTATAACAACCACGACCAAGATTATAACAACCATGACCATGATTATAACACTCACGATCATGATTATAACAAACTCGAAAATGAATATAACAATCCCTTGACCATGATTATAACCCTCACGACCATGATTATAACAACTACGACTATGATTATAACAACCACGAATGTGATTATAACAAACACGACCATGAATATAACAACCACAACCATGATTATAACAACCACGACTATGATTATAGCAACCACGACTGTGATTATAAGAAACACGAACATGAATATAACAACTACGACATTGAATACAACACTCACGACCATGATTATAAAGATCACGACTATGATTATAACACCCACGACTATGAATATAACAACCACGACCATGATTATAATAACCACGACAATGATTATAACACTAACGATTATGATTATAACAACCACGACTATGATTATAACAACCACGACCATGATTATAATAACCACGACCATGATTATAACAACCACGACCATGATTATAACAACCACGACCATGACTATAACAAGAACGACCATAATTATAACAAACTCGAATATGATTATAACAACGCCCACCATGATTATAACACTCACGACCATGATTATAACAACCACGACTATGATTATAACTGACACGACTGTGATTATAACAAGCACGACCATGAATATAACAACTACGACCATGATTATAACAACAACGACTATGATTGTAACAACCACGAGCATGATTATAACAACCACGACTATGATTAAAACAAGCACGACCATGATTATAACAACCACGAATATGATAATAACAACCACGACCATGATTACAACAATCATGACCATGATTATAACAAACACGCATATGATTATAACAACCACGACCATGATTATAACACTCACAACCATCATTTAACAACCACGACTATGATTATAACAACCACGACCATGATTATAACAACCATGACCATGATCATAACTACCACGACCATGATTATAACAACCATGACCATGATCATAAGTACCACGACCATGATTATAATTACCACGACCATGATTATAACATACGACCATGATTATAACAACCACGACTATGATTATAACAATCACGACTATGATTATAACAACCATGTCCATGATTATAACAACCACGACCATGATTATAACAACCACGACCATGATTATAACAACCACGACCATGATTATAACAACCACGACTATGATTATAACAATCACGACCATGAATATAATAACCACGACTATGATCATAACCACGACTTTGATTATAGCAACCACGACCACGATTGTAACAACCACGACCATGATTATAACAACCCTGGCAATGATTATAACAACCACAAATATGAATATAACAACCACGACCATGACTATAACTCTAACGACCATGATTTTAGCACCCACGACCATGATTATAACAACCACGACTATGATTATAACAACCACGACAATGATTATAACAACCACGTCCATGATTATAACAACATTGACCATGATTATAACAGCCACGACCATGATTATAACAACCACGACCATGATTATAACAACCACGACTATGATTATAACAATCACGACTATGAATATAACAACCACGTCCATGATTATAACAACAATGACCATGATTATAACAACCACGACCATGAATATAACAACCACGACCATGATTATAAGAAATATGTCTATGATTACAACAATCACGAGTATGATTATAAGAATCACGTCCATGATTATAACAACCACGACCATGATAATAACAACCACGACCATGATTATAACAATCACGACCATGATTATAACAAACACGCATATGATTATAACAACCACGACCATGATTATAACACTCACGACTATCATTTAACAACCACGACTATGATTATAACAACCACGACCATGATTATAGCAACCATGACCATGATCATAACTACCACGACCATGATTATAACAACCATGACCATGATCATAAGTACCACGACCATGATTATAACAACCACGACCATGATTATAATTACCACGACCATGATTATAACACTCACGACCATGATTATAACAACCACGACTATGATCATAACCACAACTGTGATTATAACAACCACTACAACGATTTTAAGAACCGCGACCATGATTATAACAACCACGATTATGATTATAACAACCATGGCCATGATTATAACACCCACGACCATGATTATAACAAACACGAATTTGCTTATAACAAATCATTTAATTCATGAATAGAATAACCATTTAATTATGATTATAATAACTACTTAATTCATGATTATAACAACCACGACCATGATTATAACAACCACGAGCATGATTATAACAACCACGACCATGATTATAACAACCACGACTATGATTATAACAATCACGACCATGAATATAACAACCACGACTATGATCATAACCACGACTGTGATTATACCAACCACGACCACGATTGTAATAACCACGACCATGATTATAACAACCCTGACAATGATTATAACAACCACAAATATGATTATAACAAACACGACCATGACTATAACTCTAACGACCATGATTTTAGCAACCACGACCATGATTATAACAACCACGAGTATGATTATAACAACCACGACTATGATTATAACAACCACGTCCATGATTATAACAACATTGACCATGATTATAACAGCCACGACCATGATTATAACAACCACGACCATGATTATAACAACCACGACTATGATTATAACAATCACGACTATGAATATAACAACCACGTCCATGATTATAACAACAACGACCATGATTATAACAACCACAACCATGAATATAACAACCACGACCATGATTATAAGAAATATGTCTATGATTACAACAATCACGACTATGATTATAAGAATCACGTCCATGATTATAACAACCACGACCATGATTATAACAACCACGACCATGATTATGACACTCACGACCATCATGTAACAACCACGACTATGATTATAATAACCACGACCATGATTATAACAAACATGACCATGAATATAACAACCACTACCATGATTATAAGAAATATGACTATGATTATAACAATCACGACCATGGTTATAACAAACACGCATATGATTATAACAACCACGAACATGATTATAACACTCACGACCATCATGTAACAACCACGACTATGATTATAACAACCACGACCATGATTATAACAACCATGACCATGATCATAACTGCCACGACCATGATTATAACAACCATGACCATGATCATAAGTACCACGACCATGATTATAACAACCACGACCATGATTATAACAACCACGACTATGATTATAACACTCATGACCATGAATATAACAACCACGACTGTGATCATAACCACGACTGTGATTATACCAACCACGACCACGATTGTAACAACCACGACCATGACTATAACAACCACGACCATGATTATAACAACCACGACTATGATTATAACAATCACGACTATGAATATAACAACCACGTCCATGATTATAACAACAACGACCATGGCTATAACAACCACGACCATGAATATAACAACCACGACCATGATTATAAGAAATATGACTATGATTATAACAATCACGACTATGATTATAACAATCACGTCCATGATTATAACAACCACGACCATGATTATAACAACCACGACCATGATTATAACAACCACGACCATGATTATAACAACCACGACCATGACTATAACAAGAACGACCATAATTATAACAAACTCGAATATGATTATAACAACGCCCACCATGATTATAACACTCACGACCATGATTATAACAACCACGACTATGATTATAACTGCCACGACTGTGATTATAACAACCACGACCATGAGTATAACAACAACGACTATGATTGTAACAACCACGAGCATGATTATAACAACCACGACTATGATTAAAACAAGCACGACCATGATTATAACAACCACGACTCTGGCTATAACAAGCACGATCATGAATATAATAACCACGACTATGATTATAACAATCACGACTATGATTAAAACAACCACGTCCATGATTATAACAACCACGACCATGAATATAACAACCACGACCACGTTTATAACAAACTCAAATATGATTATAACAACCACGACCATGATTATAACACTCACGACCATGATTATAACAACCACAAATATGATTATAACAACCAGGACCATGATTATAATAACACGACTATGATTACAACAATCACGACTATGATTATAACAACCACGTCCATGATTATAACAACCACGACTATGATTATAACAATCACGACTATGAATATAACAACCACGTCCATCATTATAACAACAACGACCATGATTATAACACTCACGACCGTGATTATAACAACCACGACTATGATTATAACAACCAGGACTGTGATTATAACAAGCACGACCACAAATATAACTAACACGACCATGATTGTAACAACAACGAATATGATTATAACAACCACGAGCATGATTATAACAACCACGACTAAGATTAAAACAAGCACGACCATGATTATAACAAGTATGACTATGACTATAACAACCACGACCATGATTATAACAACCACGACTATGATTATAACACTCACGACCATGGATATAACAACCACGACTATGATCAATACCACGACTATGATTGTACCAACCACGACTATGATTGTACCAACCACGACCACGATTGTAACAACCACTACCATGTGTATAATAACCACGACCATGATTATAACAGTCACAATCATGATTATAACAACCATGACAATGATTATAACAACAACAAATATAATTATAACAACCACAACCATGATTATAATAACCACGACCATGATTATAACAACCACATATATGATTATAACAACCACGACCATGACTATAACACTAACGACCATGATTATAACAACCACATCCATGATTATAATAACCACGACCATGATTATAATAACCACGACCATGATTATAACAACCACGACTATGATTATAACAATCACGACTATGATTATAACAACCATGTCCATGATTATAACAACAACGACCATGATTATAATAACCACGACCAGGAATACAACAACCACGACCATGATTATAACAACCACGACTATGATCATAACTCGACTGTGATTATAACAACCACGACCATAAGTATAACAACCACAACTATGATTATAACAAACATGGCCATAATTATACCAACCAAGAATATGATTATAACAACCACAACCATGACAATAACACTCACGACCATGATTATAACAACCACGACTATATTTATAACAACCATGACTATGATCATAACCATGACCATGATGATAACAATCACAACCATGATTAACAACCACGACCATGATTAAAACAACCCCGACCATGATTATAACAACTACGATCATGATTATAACAACCACGACTATGATTCTAACAACCACGACCATGATTATAATAACCACGACTATGATTGTAACCAGCACGGCCATGACTATAACAACCACGAACATGATTATAAAAACCACGACTATGATTACAACAATCACGACTATGATTATAACAACCACGTCTATGATTATAACAACCACTACCAAGATTATAACCACCATGACCATGATTATAACAACCACGACCATGATTATAACAACCACGACCATGAATATAACAATCACGACCATGATTATAACAAACTCGAATATGAATATAACAACCCCTTGACCATGATTATAACCCTCACGACCATGATTATAACAACTACGACTATGATTATAACAAACACGAATGTGATTATAACAAACACGACCATGAATATAACAACCACAACCATGATTATAACAACCACGACTATGAGTATAGCAACCACGACTGTGATTATAAGAAACACGAACATGAATATAACAACTACGACATTGAATACAACACTCACGACCATGATTATAAAGATCACGACTATGATTATAACAACCACGACTATGAATATAACAACCACGACCATGATTATAATAACCACGACAATGATTATAACACTAACGATTATGATTATAACAATCACGACTATGATTATAACAACCACGACCATGATTATAATAACCACGACCATGATTATAACAACCACGACCATGATTATAACAACCACGACCATGACTATAACAAGAACGACCATAATTATAACAAACTCGAATATGATTATAACAACGCCCACCATGATTATAACACTCACGACCATGATTATAACAACCACGACTATGATTATAACTGACACGACTGTGATTATAACAAGCACGACCATGAATATAACAACCACGACCATGATTATAACAACAACGACTATGATTCTAACAACCACGAGCATGATTATAACAACCACGACTATGAATAAAACAAGCACGACCATGATTATAACAAGAACGCCCATAATTATAACAAACTCGAATATGATTATAACAACGCCGACCATGATTACACTCACGACTATGATTATAACAACTCAAATATGATTATAACAACCACGACCATGAATACAACAAACACGACCATGATTATAACAAACCGAATATGACTAAACAACCACGACCATATTTATAACACTCACGACCATGATTATAACAACCACGACTATGATTATAACAACCAGGACCATGATTATAATAATCACGACTATGATTATAACAATCACGACTATGATTATATCAACACGTCCATGATTATAACAACCCGACAATGTTTTAACAAACTCAAATATGATTATAACAACCACGAACATGTTAAAACACTCACGACCATGATTATAACAACCACGACTATGATTATAACAACCAGGACCATGATTATAATAATCACGACTATGATTACAACAATCAAGACTATGATTATAACAACACGTCCATGATTATAACAACCGACCATGAATATAACAACACGACCATGTTTATAACAAACTCAAATATGATTATAATATTCGACCATGATTATAACACTCACGACCATGATTATAACAACCACTACTATGATTATAACAACCAGGACTGTGATTATAACAAGCACGACCACAAATATAACTAACACGACCAGGATTGTAACAACAACGACTATGATTATAACAACCACGACTAAGATTAAAACAAACCGACCATGATTATAACAACCACGACCATGATTATAATAACCACGAACCATGATTACAACAATCAGGGCTATCATTATAACAACCACATCCGCCAGTTATAACAACCTCGACCATGATTATAACAGCTGACCATGATTATAACAACCCCCGACCATGATAATAACAACCACGACCATAGTTATAACACTCGACCGCGAATACAACAAGCACGACCGCAGTTATAACAAACTCGATATGATTAAACAACCACGACCATGATTATAGCACTCCACACGACCATGATTATACCAACCACGTTATGAATTATAACAACCCACGACTGTGATTATAGAAGCACGACCATGAATATAACAACCACGGCCATGATTATAACAACCACGACCATGAATATAACAACCCGTATGATCATAACCACGACTGTGATTATATAACCCACGACCACATTGTAACAACCGACCATGATTATAACAACCACACGACCATGATTATAACAACCAGGGCCGCAGTTATAACAACCACGACCATGATTATAACAAACAGGACCATGATTATAACAACCACGAATATGATAATAACAACCACGACCATGAAACATAACATCCACGACCATGATTATAACAACCACGACCATGATTATAACAACCATGACAAAGATTATAACAACCACAAATATAATTATAACAACAACAAATATGAGTTATAATAACCACGACCATGATTATAACAACCACATATATGATTATAACAACCACGACCATGACTATAACACTAACGACTATGATTATTGCAACCACGATCGCGGTTATAACAACCCGTCCATGAAATGCCAACCACGACCGCCAGTTATAACAGCCACGACCATGATTATAACAACCCGACTATGATTATAACAATCACGACCTTAATTATAACAACCATGTCCATGATTATAACAACAACGACCATAGATTATAACAGCCACGGTAGGAATACAACAACCACGACCGTGATTATAACAACATGACTATGATTATAACAATCACGACTATGATTATAATCACGTCCATGATTATAACAACCACGACTATGATTAAAACAAACACGACCGCGGTTATAACAGCACGATTATGACTATAACAATACGATCATGAATAAAACAACCGACTATGATTATAATAACCACAACTATGATTTACAACAATCACGACTATGATTATAACAACCACGACCATGATTATAACTTACTCACGACCATGATTGCAATAACCACGACCATGATTATAACGCTCACGACCGCCGATTGCCGCTTAAACACGACTATGATCATAACTCGACTCAACAGTATAACAACCCACGACCAAGATTATAGCAACCCACGTCGCCCAGGTATAACAACCACAGCTATGATTATAACAACCGGCCATGATTATACCAACCAAGAATATGATTATAACAACCACGACCATGACAATAACACTCACGACCATGGTTATAACAACCACGATATAATTATAACAACCACGACTATGATCATAACCATGACCATGATGATAACAGTCACAACCATGATTAACAGCCACGACCGCCAGTTTTTAACAACCCCGACCATGATTATAGCTTCACGATCATGATTATATCAACCCACGACTATGATTCTAACAACACGACCATGATTATAATAACCGACTATGATTGTAACCAGCACGGCCATGAATATAACAACCACGAACATGATTATAAAAAGCCACGACTATGATTATAACAACATGACTATGATTATAACAATCACGACTATGATTATAACAATCGCGTCCATGATTATATCAGCCACGACTATGATTGAAACAAGCACGACCATGATTATAACAACCACGTTATGACTATAACAAGCGATCATGAATAAAACAACCACGACTATGATTATAATAACCACAACTATGATTACAACAATCACGACTATGATTATAAAACCACGACCATGATTATACTCACGACCATGATTACAATAACCGACCATGATTATAACACTCACGACCATGATTATAACCACGACTATGATCCTTAACTCGACTGTGAAATTATAACAACCACGACCAAGATTATAACAACCACGTCCATAATTATAACAACCACAACTATGATTATAACAACCATGGCCATGATTATACCAACCAAGAATATGATTATAACAACCGACCAAACGACAATACTCACGACCATGGTTATAACAACCCACGACTATAATTATAACAACCGACTGATCGCCAACCATGACCATGATGGTAAAAATCACAACCATGATTAACAACCACGACCATAGTTATAACAACCCCGACCGCCAGTTATAACAACTGCGATCATGATTATATCAGCCACGGACTATAGTTATAATAACCACGACCATGATTACAACAATCAGGGCTATCATTATAACAACCACATCCATGATTATAACAACCTCGACCATGATTATAACAACTACGATAGCAGTTATAACAACCCCGACCATGATAATAACAACCACTACCATGATTATAACCTCACGACCATGAATACAACAAACACGACCATGATTATAACAAACTTGAGAATAAGTTAAACAACCACGACCATGATTATACTCACGACCATGATTATACCAGCCGATTATGATTATAACAACCACGACTGTGATTATAAGAAGCACGACCATGAATATAACAACCACGGCCATGGTTATAACAACCACGACCATGAATATAACAACCACGACCATGATCATAACCACGACTGTGATTATAACAACCACGACCACGATTGTAACAACCACGACCATGATTATAACAACCACGACCATGATTATAACAACCAGGGCCATATTATAACAACCACGACCATGATTATAACAAACAGGACCATGATTATAACAACCACGAATATGATAATAACAACCACGACCATGAGTATAACATCCGAGCCATGATTATAACAACCACGACCATGATTTAACAACCATGACAAAGATTATAAAAACCACAAATATAATTACAACAACAAATATGATTATAATAACCGACCATGATTATAACAACCACATATGATTATAACAACCACGACGCGCTATAACTTTTAACGACTATGATTATTGCAACCACGATCATGATTATAACAACACGTCCGAGAATACCAACCGACCATGATTATAACAACGCGACCGCCAGATTATAACAACCACGACTATGATTATAATCACGACTATGATTATAACAACCATGTCCATGATTATAACAACAACGACCATGATTATAACAACCACAGTAGGAATACAACAACGACCATGATTATAACAACATGACTATGATTATAACAATCACGACTATGATTGATTTAACAATCACGTCCGTGAGTTATAACAACCACGATTGACAACCACGATAATTAGATTATAACAACCACGACCATGAATGTAACAACAAGAACCATGATTATAACAACCATGACCATGATTATAACAACCACGACTATGAGTATAACAACAACGACCATGATTATAACCACAACGACCATGATTATAACAACCACGACATTGATTATAACAACCACGACCATGATTATAACAACCTCGACCATGATTATATCAACCACGACCATGATTATAACAACAACGACCATGATTATAAAACTCACGACCATGATTTTAACAACCACAACTATGATTATAGCAACCACGACCATGATTAAAACAACCATGACCATGATTATAACAACTACCTACCACATGATTATAACACTCACAAACATGATTATAACGACGACGACTATGATTATAGCAAGCACGACCATAAATATAACAAGCACGACCATAAATATAACACCACGACTATGATTAAAACAAATATTACCATGATTATAACAAGCACGACCATAAATATAACAAGCACGACCATAAATATAATACCACGACTATGATTAAAACAACTATTACCATGATTATAACAACCACGACTATGAATAAAAACCACCATATGATTATAACAACCACGACCATGATTATACCAACCAAGACCATGATTATATCAACCACGAATATGATTATAACAACCACGACCATGATTATAACAACCACGACCATGATTATACCAACCTCGACCATGATTATAACAACCACGACCATGATTATAACAACACGACCATGATTATTACAACAACGACCATGATTATAACACTCACGACCATGATTATAACAACCATGACTATGATTATAACAACCACGACCATGATTACAACAACCACGACCATGATTATAACAACCATGACTATGATTAAAATAACCACGACCATGATTACAACAACCACGACCATGATTATAATAACCACGACCATGATTATAACAAACTGAACCATGATTATAACAACCACGAAAATTGATTATAACAACCACGACCATGATTATATATACACCATGATTATAACAACCCACTACATTATAACAACCACGACTATGAGTATAACAACCACGACTATGATCATAACAATGACTATGATTATAACAACCCGGACCATGATTATAGAAACCACGACCGATTATACCAACCTCGACCATGATTATAACAACCACGACCATGATTATAACAACACGACCATGATTATTAAACAACGACCATGATTATAACATCACACCATGATTATAACAACCACGACCATGATTATAACAACCACGAATATGATTATAACAACCACCGAACATGATTATAACAATCCAAGACCATGATTATAACAACCACGACCATGATTAAACAACCACGACTATGATTATAGCAACCTCGACTATGCTCATAATCAGGACTATGATTATAACAACCAAGACCATGATTATAACAAACAGGACAATGATTATACAACCACAACCATGATTATAACAAACACGCCCATGATTAAAACAACCACGACTATGATTATAACCACCACGACTATGAATATAACAACCACGACCATGATTATAACGACCACAACCATGATAATAACAGCCACGACCATGATTATAAGAACCACAAACATGATTTTAACAGCCACGACTTTGATTATAAAACTACACTATGAGTATAACAACCGCGACTATGATTATAACAACCATTACTATGATCATAACAATGACTATGATTATAACAACCCGACCATGATTATAGAAACCACGACCAAGATTATACCAACCTCGAATGATTATAAACAACGAATACCATGATTATAACAACACGCACTATGATTATAACAACGACTATGATTATAACAACCAAGACCATGATTATAACAACCATGACTATTATGATTATAACAACCACGACCATGATAACAACCACGACCATGATTATAACAACCACGACTATGATTATAACAACCACGACCATGATTATAACAACCACGACCATGATTATAACAACCACGACCATGATTATAACAACCACGACCATGATTATAACAAACCAATTAAAATTGATTATAACAACCACGACCATGATTATAAAAACCACGACCATGATTATAACAACCCACCATGATTATAACAACCACGACTATGAGTATAACAACCACGACCATGATTATATCAATTACGACTATGATTATAACAACCACCACCATGATTATAACAACCACGACCATGAATGTAACAACAACGACCATGATTATAACATCACGACCATGATTATAACAACACCGACTATGAGTATAACCACGACCACGATTATAACAACCACGACCATGATTATAACAACCACGACATGATTATAACAACCGACCATGATTTTAACAACCTCGACCATGATTATAACAACCACGACCATGATTATAACAACAACGACCATGATTACTCGACCATGATTATAACAACCACGACTATGATTATAACAACCACGACCATGAATATAACAACCACGACCAGTTATAATAACCTCGACCATGATTATATCAACCACGACCATGATTATAACAACCACGACCATGATTATAACAACGACATTATTATAACATCCACGATCCAGTTATAACATCCTCGACCATGATTATAACAACCACTTCCATAATTATAACAACAACGACCATGATTATAAGACTCACGACCATGATTATAACAA
This sequence comes from Homarus americanus, assembly GCF_018991925.1. NCBI lineage: Eukaryota > Metazoa > Arthropoda > Malacostraca > Decapoda > Nephropidae > Homarus > Homarus americanus. Next base: position 32,623 of record NW_024756226.1, read on the forward strand.
CGACTATGATTATAACAACCACGACCATGAATATAACAACCACGACCATGATTATAACAACCTCGACCATGAATATAACAACCACGACCATGATTATACCAACCTCGACGATGATTATAACAACCACGACCATGAATATAACAACCACGACCATGATTATAACAACCTCGACCATGATTATAACAACCACGCCGCCAAGTTATAACAACCGTTATGATTTTACAACCACGACCATGAATATAACAACCGACTATGATTATAACAACCTCGACCATGAATATAAGAACCTCGACCATGATTATAACAACCACGACTGTGATTATAACAACCACGACCATGATTATAACAACCTCGACCATGAATATAACAACATCGACCATGATTATAACAACCACGACCATGATTATAACAACCACGCCATTTATAATAACCACGACATTGATTATAACAACCACGACCATGATTATAACATCCTCGACCATGATTATAACAACCACTTCCATAATTATAACAACAACGACCATGATTATAAGACTCACGACCATGATTATAACAACCACGACTATGATTATATCAATCACGACCATGATTATAACCACGACTATGACATAACAACCACGACCATGAATATAACAACCACGACCATGATTATAACAACCTCGACTATGATTATAACAACCCGACCATGAATATAACAACCGACCACCAGTTATAACAACCTCGACCATGATTTATAACCACGACCATGATTATAACAACCACGATTATGATTTTAACAACATTATGATTATAACATCCCGACCATGATTATAACAACCGACATTGATTATAACAAGCACGACCATAAATATAACATGCGACCATAAATATAACACCACGACTATGATTAAAACAACTATTACCATGATTATAACAACCGACTATGATTAAAACCACGACCATGATTATAACAACCACGACTATGGGTATAACAACCAAGACCATGATTATAACAACCACGAATATGATTACCATAACCACGACCATGATTATAACAACCACGACCATGATTATAACAACCACGACCATGATTAAAACAACCACGAATATGATTATAACAACCTCGACTATGCTCATAATCAGGACTATGATTATAACAACAAGACCATGATTATAACAAACCGACTTTGATTATACAACCACGACCATGATTATAACAACCTCGACCATGATTATAACAACACGACCATGATTATATCAACCACTACCATGATTATAACAACAACGACCATGATTAAACACTCACCATGATTATAACAACCACGCCTATGATTATAACAACCACGACCATGAATATAACAACCACGCCCAAGATTATAAGAATCACGACCATGATTATAACAATCATGACTATGATTATAACCACGACCATGATAATAACAACCACGACCATGATTATAACAACCACGACCATGATTATAACAACCCGACCATGTTAAAAACAACCACGACTATGATTATAGCAACCTCGACTATGCTCATAATCAGGACTATGATTATAACAACCAAGAACCATGATTATAACAAACACGACTATGATTATACACCACAACCATGATTATAACAAACACGACCATGAAAATTACAACCGACTATGATTGTAACAACCACTACTTTGATTATAACAACCGACCATGAATAAAACAACCACGACTATGATTATAACAACCCCGACTATGATTATAACAACAAACCCATACTTATAACAACCGACCATGATTATAACAACCACGACATTGATTATAACAACCACGACCATGATTATAACAACCTGACCATGATTATAACAACCGACCATGATTATAACAACAACAACAATGATTATAAAACTCGACCATGATTATAACAACCACGACTATGATTATAACAACCACGACCATGAATATAACAACCACGACTGATTATAACAACCTCGACCATGATTATAACAACCACGACCATGATTATAACAACCACGACTATGATTATAATACACACGACCATGATTATAGCAACCACGACCATGATTATAACAACCATGACCATGATTATAACCGACCATGATTATAACACTCACAAACATGATTATAACGGCGATGACTAAGATTATAAGCACGACCATGAATATAACAAGCGACCATAAATATAACACCACGACCATGATTAAAACATTTATGACCATGATTATAACAACCACGACTATGATTAAAAACCACGACCATGATTATGACAACCCGACCATGATTATAACAACTACGACCATGAATGTAACAACAACGACCATGATTATAACAACCATGACCATGATTATAACAACCACGACTATGAGTATAACAACCACGACCATGATTATAACAACCACGGCCATGATTATAACAACCACGACCATGATTAAAACAACCACGACTATGATTGTAACAACCTCGACTATGCTCATAATCAGGACTATGATTATAACAACCAAGACCATGATTATAACAAACACGACAATGATTATACAACCACGACCATGATTATAACAACCTCGACCATGATTATAACAACCACGACCATGATTATATCAACCACTACCATGATTATAACAACAACGACCATGATTAAAACACTCACGACCATGATTATAACAACCGCACCTATGATTATAACAACCACGACCATGAATATAACAACCACGACCATGATTATAACAACCACGACCATGATTATAACAACCACGACCATGATTATAACAACCACGACCATGATTATAACAACCCCAGTCCATACGAGCACGAACTGATTGCTACAAGAACAGCCCATTCCCATCCTTTGTAAAAGTTATCAACACCTAATTATTATATATCATACTTGTATTACTTATGTTACTTGTACATCATTTGTAAATCAAGAGAACCATTCCCCAATTATGTAATTGTATATTTTCAGCCTTCCGGCTACCATGCTCTTCTCCTGCTTGGAGAAGGTCGTGCCGATTGTGCTCCCGCTAGAGACCAAGGAAAATGGCCGCTTTGGATCGTTGTGCCGTGGGGGAAGAGGAGGGGAGTGTGGGGAAGAACGACCTCCTTGCCACGCTGTTAAGGAAGCTGGGGCAGTTGGGGAGTGAGGTTGACACTCTAAAGGGGGAAAATGAAGCCCTCAGGACGGAACTCCTTCAGGTAGGTGTCCTGCCTAGCAGGACACCTGCGAAGGAGTAGCAGGCGTGGAGAGTGGTTGTCTCCAAGGGGACTAGGGTCAGGCTTAGGAAAGCTGACCAGGGTGTGGAGTGCAGTAACCCTTACCAGGTGCTGCAGGAAGCTGGAGAGGAAGAGAAGAGGCAGGACGGTATGGATCAAGGAGAGGAAAGGGCAGTTGTACAAACCCTGCCCACAGGTAAGGTCGTGGTAGTTGGTGACAGCCAGATGAGGTTTATGGATAGGGCTTTTTGTGCGAGAGATAGGAAACGTAGGACTAGGGTATGTTTTCCTGGGGCTGGGATAGGGCATGTAGCCGAGAGGTTAGACAGAGTTTTGTCAGGGGAGGGTACCAATCCAGTAGTGTGTCTTAGTGTGGGAGGAAACGACATAGGTAAGGTTAGGAGTGAGGAACTTTTCAAGAGGTATAGGGAGGCGCTGGGGAAGATTAGAGATAGGGGAGGGATCCCGATAGTATGTGGTGTCTTGCCTAGAAGAGGGGTTGGTCGTGAATGGCTGTCCAGGGCAATTGCTATTAATTGCCGACTGGAAAAACATTGTGCAAACAATGGTTGGGCATTCATTGATGACTGGCAACGATTTTATGGCAACGACTACCTGTACTGTCGCGACGGAGTACACTTGTCTCGTGAGGGGGTAAAGACGTTGTCTGCATCCCTGGAGCGTGAAATTGTCACTCCGAAGGGGGGGTTTCGCCAGTAGAGAGGGGTCGGGGAAAATGGGAGTCAAAAACAAGCAGGTCCTGGGAAGTAGTGAAACAGAAGTAGATAATGCTGAAAATATAGTTAGTCATAATAACAAACATCAAAGTAATAAATGTAAAACAGATAGAAACGGAAGAAATATATTGAGTGTTTATTATACTAATAGTAGAAGCCTGTGTAACAAAATGGACCAGCTCAGGGCCATTGTTAGTAAAGAGAACATAGATATAATTGCAATAACGGAAACATGGATAAATTCAAACAGCAAGCATTTTTTAGCAGAATTTCATATTCCAGGATATAACCTATTTAAATTTGACAGAGTAGGAAGGAGAGGTGGCGGTGTAGCAGTGTATATCAGGGTGTCATTAAAAAGCTGCAATAAATCAAACATTAAAACAAATAGCGACAATGAAAGTATTTGGGTAGAGATTGGTGAGGGCAGTGAATCCGTAGTCATTGGTGTTATATATAGACCACCTAATTTGAGTAGGAACGATGGTAAATTGCTATGGTAGGAAATAAAGAAGGCATCTGATAGAAACAATGTATGTATTCTAGGCGATTTCAATTTTTCAGGCATAGATTGGAAAAATCAACTTAGCGATAATGAATCTGAAGATTTTCTAGAAGTAGTACAAGATAGTTTTTTATATCAATTCATAAACTCGCCCACTAGAGGAAATAATATCCTCGATTTAGTTCTCAGTAATAATGAAAATCTAGTAAAAGATGTTGGGATTGGGGACGAACTAGGAAACAGTGATCATAAAGCCATATATTTTAACATAATATGGGATGGCAGGAAGAAGGAAAATTCTGCCTTGATCCCGGATTTTAGGAAGGCTAATTACGGTAGCTTAAGGAGAGACCTAAGGGATGACCCTATGGTCAAAAGATTAATCCCCCCCACACCTCCGGAAACTGTCAACTTAGGACGGGATAACCCTGAATTTAATTTAGCAGCTACTTATGAACAATTTATTGCGACAATCAATAATGCCCAAAATAAACACATCCCTAAAAGAAAATTCAGATCGATACGGAACCAACCAAAATGGATGAATAATAGACTCTTAGATCTTCTAGGGAAAAAGAAAGGAGTATATAGAAAAGTTAAGAAAGGCGAAAATCACTTACTTGGTTACTATCAGAACCTAACAAGACAGGTAAAACAGAAATTAGGAAAGCAAAGAGAAATTATGAAATCAAGGTAGCAAACGAATCGAAAAATACCCCCAAAGCTTTTTATCAACTGTATAAATCAAAGGTTAGAGATACAATAGGTCCCCTTAAAACTACGACAGGAGAAATGACTGATGATGAGTTAGAAATGTGTAGTACGTTAAATAGTCATTTTCGCTCCGTATTCACAAATGAAAACCTAGCACAGTTTCCAGAAGTTCATAAGGTATATAACGACAGTATAGAAAATATGTTGATGAATATCAATATTACTAGTAACGATGTGCTTAAAGTAATTAACAAACTGAAGCCTCATAAATCGCCTGGTCCAGACGAGGTATATGCTAGAATATTAAAAGAATGTAGAGATGAGTTGAGTAATCCATTAGCAGTTTTATTTAATAAGTCATTAGAATCGGGCCTAGTGCCAGAAGCTTGGAAACTTGCAAATGTAGTTCCGATTTTCAAGGGTGATAAATCAATGATAAATCAATAGCATCAAATTACCGTCCCATTAGTCTCACGTCAATCATAGGCAAGTTGCTAGAGTCAATTATTGCTACAAAAATCAGAAGCCACCTTGAAACATTCAACTTAATTCATTCTTCTCAGCACGGGTTCACCCAGGGACGTTCTTGTCTCACAAATTTGCTTAGCTTTTTCTCAGAAGTATATGAAGCGGTAGATAACACTGGGGAACAAAATTCAACTTTTTGTCAGTTGCATACATTGTTAGACCTGTTTCTGGGTAAATTGAGGTCACTGATTTCAAATATGGCACCGGTTTTTTTCTATCGGGTCTAGTTTTGTTGCGGTGAGTTACCTACCATTTACTACTATATATAGTTAGACTACCATATACTACTGCTAAAAATCTAAACCAGCACACAGAGAGGAATTACCAAACACGTAGAATTAATTTTTAATTACTTTTATTTACCTTGACAAGCATATTTTGGATTCATTAGTTGCTTTTGTGAACTATGCCAGATTTATTCAGGCACAAACTTGCGTTTAATGGACTGTCCTGAATATCGCCTCTCAGTGCAGTCTCGCTGAATGCTCCAGCAATAGTCCGCCATCATGTGAATGTCCCAGCGACCTTGATACCTGTCTTCCATGACTTTGATATCCTGGTGAAAGCGTTCACCTTGCTCATCACTCACGTCCCCCAAGTTTGCCGGAAACAGTTCAAGATGACTGTTCAGGAAATGCATCTTAATGCTCATGTTGCAACCTAACACATGGAAACTTTCCATCAAAGATTCAACGAGCTTTTTATAGTCCTCTGATTTCCTGTTTCCAAGAAAGTTCCTTACAACAGAAACGAATGCTCCCCATGCATTTCTCTCAACATCAGTCATGGATTGAGTGAAGGCTTGGTCTTTAATCAGCGTCCTAATTTGAGGGCCGTCGAAAATACCTGCTTTGAGTTTTTCTAGCGTTAAACCAGGGAACACTTCACACAGATACTTAAAACAGTCACTGTCAGTATCGAGCGCCTTGACAAACTGTTTCATAAGGCCCAGCTTGATGTGAAGGGGCGGGAAAACAATTTTTTCACGTTCCACTAGGGGTTCATAAATGATGTTCTTTTCCCCAACATTGAGGCTTTCCCTAACTGGCCATTCCTTCTGAATCCAGTGTCTGTCTTTGGCTCTGCTGTCCCAGAGGCAGATAAAGCAAGGAAATTTTGTATACCCACCTTGCTGTCCTAGCAAAAAATTGACCATTTTTAGATCAACACAGATGATCCATTTGTGTTCTTCATATTTGAGTAGCTCCAAAACCGTTTTGATGTGTTCATATTTTTCTTTCAGGTGTACTGAGTGTCCTATGGGTATTGCGCCAAAGATGTTGCCTATATGTAATAAAACACACTTCAGACTCCGCTTAGAGCTATCTATAAAGAGGCGCCACTCTTTCGGATCATAACCTGGAGCTCCCATCGCGGTGACTAATCCAGAAATATCACAACAGTAGACGAAGTCAAATTTAGAATCAAAGAACTGTAAGAGGTTCTTTTCTCTGTTGCGAAAGAATGTTACCTCTGTGTCTATTTTCAGCAAGTTTTTATCTTTTAACCGTGAAGCCAACAATTCTGACAGCTTTTTAGACAGACCCAGATCTCGAACTAAGTCATTGAGTTCTGCTTGGCTAAATGTTTGCGGTTCTGTTGATATGCCTGCAAAATCTGAGTCACTATTTCTGTTAGTTGACTCCTCTGTGACCTCAGTGTCATATTCACTGTCAGATTCAACGGAAGCAAGTTGAGTGAAGATAGGCTTTGGAACATCATCTGAATGGGGCACAGGCCTGATTGCTGAATCTAGACTAGGGTATGTGATAAGATGACGAGTTTTACCAGTGAAACCAGCAACACAAATCTATATTTGACGCACTGATGTAATTAAGAATTATATTTGATGAATGTAAACTAATATGCTTATTACCTCCCTTTGCTATTTTCAGAATCTGTGACCTGATATATAAATTGCCGCGTATCATCAAAACTAGACCTGATCTGCACAAACGAATGCCATTTTCAGAATCTGTGACCTCAAATCTACCAGAATCAAGTGTCAGAACTCATGCAACCGAAAGTGTGTTCCCCAGTGTAATGATAAGTCATATGATATAATTTATTTAGATTTCAGTAAAGCATTCGATAGAGTCCCTCATGAGAGATTGATAAGGAAGGTAGAAGCACATGGAATAGGTGGATCAGTATTAAAATGGATTAGGTCATGGTTAACTGGAAGGAAACAAAGAGTCAGCATAAATGGATTAAAGTCAGACTGGGGTGCGGTCAAAAGCGGAGTTCCCCAGGGATCTGTATTAGGCCCTCTGCTGTTTGTTATATTCATTAATGATCTTGATTTAGGCATAACTAGTAGGATTGTAAATTTGCAGATGATACCAAAATGGGGAGAGTGATAAATTCAGACAGTGACTTTGAACACCTTCAAAAGAGATCTCGATACCTTACATGAGTGGTCAGTAGACTGGCAAATGAATTTTAATACTGATAAATGCAAGGTACTACAGATAGGGAAGACGAATACAAACGTTAAGTATAAACTAGGTAACACGGAAATGAAAACTCAGTTTGTGAAAAGATCTAGGTGTATTTGTTAACGACTTGAAACCTAGAAAACAATGTATTAGCGTTCGCAACAAGGCAAACAGGATTCTTGGGTTCATATCTAGGTCTGTGAGTAACAGAACTGCTGACGTTATCTTGAAACTTTACCTAGCATTAGTGAGGCCACACATGGATTATGCGGTTCAGTTCTGGTGTCCTTATTATAGAATGACATAGATTCTTTGGAGAGAGTACAAAGAAGAATGACAAAAATTATCCATAATATTAGAAACCTTCCATATGAAGAAAGACTGAAAAGCTTAGGCTTACATTCATTAGAGAGGCGTAGAGTTAGGGAGATATGATAGGGTGTACAAGTGGGTAAGTGGGATTAACAAGGGTAAAATGGAAGATGTTCTGAAGCTCAGTAATAACGAAATAACTAGAACAAATGGCTTTAAATTAGATAAATTCCGATTTAGAAAGGATATAGGCAAGCACTGGTTTGGTAATAGAGTTGTGGATATGTGGAATAGGCTACCGAGTGCTATAGTAGGATCGGGGACGCTAGGGAGCTTCAAGACGAAGTTGGATAGGCACATGGAAGTGCTGGGATGGGTGTGAAAGGGATCTGCCCTGTATGGGCCAGTCGGCCTCCTGCAGTATCCCACTTTCTTATGTTCTTATGTTCTTAACCACGACTATGATTGTAACAACCACTACTTTGATTATAACATCCACGACCAAGATCAAAACAACCACGACTATGATTATAACCACCACGACTATGAATATAACAACCACGACCATGATTATAACGACCACAACCATGATAATAACAGCCACGACCATGATTATAAGAACCACAAAGATGATTTTAACAGCCACGACCATGATTAAAAAACTCACGACCATGAGTATAACAACCGCGACTATGATTATAACAACCACGACTATGATCATAACAATGACTATGATTATAACAACCCGTACCATGATTATAGAAACCACGACCATGATTATACCAACCACGACCATGATTATAACAACCGCGAATATGATTATAACAACCAGACCATGATTATAACACTCACGATCATGATTATAACAACCACGACCATGATAATGACAGCCACGACCATGATTATAAGAACCACAAACATGATTTTAACAGCCACGACCATGATTATAAAACTCACGACCATGAGTATAACAACCGCGACTATGATTATAACAACCACGACTATGATCATAACAATGACTATGATTATAACAACCCGGACCATGATTATAGAAACCACGACCATGATTATACCAAACACTACCATGATTATAACAACCGCGAATATGATTATAACAACCACAACCATGATTATAACACTCACGATCATGATTATAACAACCACGACCATGAATGTAACAACAACAACCATGATTATAACAACCACGACCATGATTATAACAACCACGGCTATGATTATAACAACCTCGACTATGCTCATAATCAAGACTATGATTATAACAACCAAGACCATGATTATAACAAACACGACTATGATTATACAACCACTTCCATGATTATAACAACCTCGACCATGATTATAACAACCACGACCATGATTATAATAACCACGACCATGATTATAACAAGAACGACCATGGTTATAACAACGACGACCATGATTTTAACAACCACGACTATGATTATAACAACCACGACTATGATTATAACAACCACGACCATGATTATAACAACCACGACCATGATTATAACAACCGCGACCATGATTATAACAACAACGACCATGATTATAAAACGACCATGATTATAACAACCACGACCAGTGCCAACACGACCATGATTATAACAACCACGACCATGATAAACAACGACCATGATTATAACAACCGACCATGCATAACAACAACGAATATGATTATAACAACCACGACCATGATTATAAAAACCACGACCATGATTATAACAACCTCGACCATGATTATAACAACCACGACTATGAGTATAACAACCACGACCATGATTATAACAACAACGAATATGATAATAACAACCACGACCATGATTATAACAACCACGACCATGATTAAAACAACCACGACTATGAGCATAATAACCTCGACTATGCTCATAATCAGGACTATGATTATAACGACCATGACCATGATTATAACAAACACGACAATGATTATACAACCACGACAATGATTATAACAACCTCGACCATGATTATAACAACCACGACCATGATTATAACAACCAACACAATGATTATAACTAGAACGACCATGATTATAACACTCACAACCATGATTATAACAACCACGACTATGATTATAACAACCACGACCATGAATATAACAACCACGACCATGATTATAACAAACACGACCATGATTATAACGATCACGACTATGATGATAACAACCACGACCATTATTATAACAACCACGACAATGATTATAACAACCACGACCATGATAAAAACAACCACGACCATGAGTATAATAACCACAAACATGATTTTAACAGCTACGACCATGATTATAACACTCACAACCATTATTATAACGACGACGACTATGATTATAACAAGCACGACCATGAATATAACAAGCACGACCATAAATATAACACCACGACCATGATTAAAACAACTATGACCATGATTATAACAACCACGACTATGATTAAAACAACCATGACCATGATTATAACAACCACGACTATGAGTATAACAACCACGACCATGATTATAAAAACCACGACCATGATTATAACAACCACGACTATGATTAAATAACCACGACCATGATTATAACAACCACGACTATGAGTATAACAACCACGACCATGATTATAACAACCACGAATATGATTATAACAACCACGACCATGATTATAACAACCACGACCATGATTATGACAACACGACCATGATTAAAAACAACCACGACTATGATTATAACAACACCTCGACTATGATTATAACAACCACGACCATGATTATAACAAACACGACAATGATTATACAACCACCACCATGAAGGTTATAACAAACGCGACCATAAATATAACAACGCAGTATGATTATAATAACCTCGACTATGCTCATAATCAGGACTATGATTATATAACCATGACCGCCAATTATAACAAACGACAATGATTATACAACCACGACCATGATTATAACAGCCTCGACCATGATTATAACAACCACGACCGCCAGTTATAACAACCAGCACAATGATTATATAACTAGAACGACCATGATTATGACCTCCACAGCCATACGATTATAACAACCACGACTATGATTATAACAACCGACCGCAGAATATAACAACCACGACCATGATTATAACAAACACGACCATGATTATAACGATCACGACTATGATGATAACAACCACGACCATGATTATAACAACCACGACAATGATTATAACAACCACGACCATGATTATAACAACCACGACCATGATTAAAACAACCACAACTATGATTATAACAACCACGACCATGATTATAACAACCACGACCATGATTATAATAACCTCGACCATGATTATAACAATAACGACCATGATTATAACAACAACGACCATGATTATAAAACTCACGACCATGATTATAACAACCCGCGACCATGATTATGACAACCACGACCGTGATTATAACAACCACGACCGCCAAGATGTAACAACAACGACCATGATTATACCAACCGCGACCGCCAGTTATAACAACCACGACTATGAGTATAACAACCGACCATGATTATAACAACAACGAATATGATTATAACGGCGACCATGATTATAACAACCACTACCGCCAGTTAAAACTACACTCGACTATGATTATAGTAACCTCGACTATGCTCATAATCAGGACTATGATTATAACAACCAAGACCGCAGTTATAAACTCAACCACTACTTTGATTATAACAACCACGACCATGATTAAAACAACCACGACCATGAGTATAATAACCACGAACATGATTTTAACAGCCACGACCATGATTATAACAACCACGACCATGATTATAACAACCACGACTATGATTATAACAACCACGACCATGATTATAACAACCACGACCATGATTATAACAATCACAACCATGATTATAACGACGACGACTATGATTATAACAAGCACGACCATGAATATAACAAGCACGACCATAAATGTAACACCACGACCATGATTAAAACAACTATGACCATGATTATAACAAACACGACTTTGATTATACAACACGACCATGATTATAACAACCTCGACAATGATTATAACAACCACGACCATGATTATAACAACCACGACCATGATTATAACAACAACGACCATGATTATAACACTCACGACCATGATTATAACAACCACGAATATGATTATAACAACCACGCCCATGATTATAACAACCACGACCATGATTATAACAACCACAACTATGATTATAACAACCACAACCAAGATTATAACAACGACGACCATGATTATAAGAACCTCGACCCTGATTATAACAACCACGACCATAATTAGACCATGATTATGACAAGAGATCATGATTATAACAACCACGACCATGAATGTAACAACAACGACCATGATTATAACAACCACGACCATGATTATAACAACCACGACTATGAGCATAATAACCTCGACTATGCTCATAATCAGGACTATGATTATAACGACCATGACCATGATTATAACAAACACGACAATGATTATACAACCACGACCATGAATGTAACAACAACGACCATGATTATAACAACCACGACCATGATTATAACAACCACGACTATGAGCATAATAACCTCGACTATGCTCATAATCAGGACTATGATTATAACGACCTCGACCATGATTATAACAACCACGACCATGATTATAACAACCAACAAAATGATTATAACTAGAACGGCCATGATTATAACACTCACAACCATGATTATAACAACCACGACCATGAATGTAACAACAACGACCATGATTATAACAACCACGACCATGATTATAACAACCACGACTATGAGCATAATAACCTCGACTATGCTCATAATCAGGACTATGATTATAACGACCTCGACCATGATTATAACAACCACGACCATGATTATAACAACCAACACAATGATTATAACTAGAACGGCCATGATTATAACACTCACAACCATGATTATAACAACCACGAGTATGATTATATCAACAACGACCATGAATATAACAACCACGACCATGAATATAACAAACACGACCATGATTATAACGATCACGACTATGATGATAACAACCACGACCATGATTATAACAACCACGACCATGATTATAATAACCTCGACCATGATTATAACAATAACGACCGTGATTATAACAACAACGACCATGATTATAAAACTCACGACCATGATTATAACAACCACGACCATGATTATGACAACCACGACCATGATTATAACAACCACGACCATGAATGTAACAACAACGACCATGATTATAACAACCATGACCATGATTATAACAACCACGACTATGAGTATAACAACCACGACCATGATTATAACTACAACGAATATGATTATAACAACCACGACCATGATTATAACAACCACGAACATGATTAAAACAACCTTATAACAACAACGAATATGATTATAACAACCGACCGATTATAACAACCACGGCCGCCAGTAAAAACAAAATCACCGAAGCTATGATTATAGCAACCTCGACTATGCTCATAATCAGGACTATAGATATAACAACCAAGACCATGATTATAACAAAACACTACTATGATTATACAACCACAACCATGAATATAACAAAACACGACCTTGAATAAAACAACCACGACTATGATTATAACAACTTTTCTTTGATTATAACAACCACGACCGCCAGTTAAAACAACCACGACCGCAGGTATAATATCACAAAACATGGTTTAACAGCCACGACCCATGATTATAACAACCACGACCATGATTATAGCACAACTATGATTATAACCAACCACGACCATGATTATAACAACCGACCATGATTGCCGCTTAATCACAACCATGATTGTAACGACGACGACTACCAGTTATAACAAACACGACCATGAATATAACAAGCACGACCATAAATGTAATACCCGACCATCATTAAAACAACTATGACCGCCAATTGCATAACCGACACGACTGATTAAAGTAACCATGACCTTGATTAAAACAACCAAGACCAT
>NW_024756227.1:0-13888 GCF_018991925.1 Homarus americanus
ACTTTCCCGGAAAGTAGTTATTTCCCATTTTTATGATACAAATTTCCCGTTTTCTATGATAATCTACTTCCCAAAATTAGGTAATATTTCCCCGAAAATACGAAAATCTACTTTCCCAAAAGTCGATAATCTACTTTCCGAAAAGTAGAAAATCTATCTACTTTTCGGGGAGTAGATATCTTTCAGGAGTAGATATTTCCCATTTTGATGATACAAATTTCCCGTTTTCTATGATAATCTATTTTCGGCAAATTTGGTTATCTAACTTAACTTTCACGGAAAGTAGATATTTCCCATTTTATGATACAAATTTCACGTTTTCTATGATAATCTACTTCGCAAAATTAGGTAATATTTCACAAATTCAATCTACTTCCCCGAAAAGTCGATAATCTACTTTCCCGAAAGTAGAAAATCTATCTACTTTTCGGGAAGTAGATAATAACTTTCGGAAAGTAGATATTTCCCATTTTTATGATATAAATTTCCGTTTTTATGATAATCTATTTTCGGGAAAGTTGGTTATCTAATCAACTTTCGGAAAGTGATATTTCCCATATGATACAATTTCGTTTTCTATGATAATCTATTTTCGGGAAAGTTGGTTATCTAACCAACTTTCCCGGAAAGAGATATTTCCCATTTTTTTATGATACAAATTTCCGTTTTCTATGATAATCTATTTTCGGCAAATTTGGTTATCTAACCAACTTTCCGGAAAGTAGAAAATCTATCTACTTTTCGGGGAAGTAGATAACAACTTTCGGAAAGTAGATATTTCCCATTTTTATGATACAAATTTCCGTTTCTATGATAATCTATTTTGGCAAATTTGGTTATCTAACAACTTTCCCGGAAAGTAGATATTTCCCATTTTTATGATATAAATTTCCGTTTTTATGATATTTTCGGGAAGTTGGTTATCTAACCAACTTTCCGGAAAGAAAATCTATCTACTTTTCAGGGAAGTAGATATCCAACTTTCCCGGAAAGTAGTTATTTCCCATTTTTATGATACAAATTTCCCGTTTTCTATGATAATCTACTTCCCAAAATTAGGTAATATTTCCCCGAAAATACGAAATCTACTTTCCCAAAGTCGATAATCTACTTTCCGAAAGTAGAAAATCTATCTACTTTCGGGGAGTAGATAATAACTTTCGGAACGTAGATATTTCCCATTTTGATGATACAAATTTCCCGTTTTCTATGATAATCTATTTTCGGCAAATTTGGTTTATCTAATAACTTTCACGGAAAGTAGATATTTCCCCATTTTATGATACAAATTTCGTTTTCTATGATAATCTACTTCGCAAAATTAGGTAATATTTCCCAAAATTCGAAAATCTACTTCCCAAAAGTCGATAATCTACTTTCCCGAAAGTGGAAAATCTATCACTTTTGGGAAAGAGTGAATAACTTTCAGTAGATATTTCATTTTTTATGATATAAATTTCCGTTTTCTATGATAATCTATTTTCGGGAAAGTTGGTTATCAACAACTTTCGGAAGAGTAGATATTTCCATTTTTATGATACAAATTTCCCGTTTTCTATGATAATCTATTTTTCGGAAAGTTGGTTATCTAACCAACTTTCGGAAAGGAATATTTTTATGATACAAATTTCCGTTTTCTATGATAATCTATTTTCGGCAAATTTGGTTATCTAACAACTTTCCGGAAAGTAGAAAATCTATCTACTTTTCGGGAAGTAGATAATAACTTTCCCGGAAAGTAGATATTTCCATTTTATGATACAAATTTCCCGTTTTCTGTGATAATCTATTTTCGGCAAATTTGGTTTATCTTAACCAACTTTCGGAAAGTAGATATTTCCCATTTTTTATGATACAAATTTCCCGTTTTCTATGATAATCTATTTTCGGGAAGTTGGTTTATCTAACCAACTTTCCCGGAAAGGAGATATTCCCATTTTTATGATACAAATTTCCCGTTTTCTATGATAATCTATTTTCGGCAAATTCCGAAATCTATCTACTTTTCGAGTAGATAACTTTCGGAAAGTAGATATTTCCCATTTTTATGATACAAATTTCCCGTTTTCTATGATAATCTATTTTCGGGAAAGTTGGTTATCTTAACTTTCCCGGAAAGTAGATATTTCCCATTTTTATGATACAAATTTCCGTTTTCTATGATAATCTATTTTCGGCAAATTTGGTTATCTAACAACACCGGAAAGTAGAAAATCTATCTACTTTTCGGGGAAGTAGATAACCAACTTTCCCGGAAAGTAGATATTCCCATTTTTATGATACAAATTTCCGTTTTCTATGAAAATCTATTTTCGGCAAATTTGGTTATCTAGCATAACTTTCCGGAAAGTAGATATTTCCCATTTTTATGATACAAATTTCCGTTTTCTATGATAATCTATTTTCGGGAAAGTTGGTTATCTAACTACTTTCCCGGAAAGGAGATATTTCCATTTTTATGATACAAATTTCCGTTTTTCTATGATAATCTATTTTCGGCAAATTTGGTTATCTAACAACTTTCGGAAAGTAGAAAATCTATCTACTTTTCGGGGAAGTAGATAACTCTTTCCCGGAAAGTAGATATTCCATTTTTATGATACAAATTTCCCGTTTTCTATGATAATCTATTTTCGACAAAATTTGGTTATCTAACCAACTTTCGGAAAGTAGAAAATCTATCTACTTTTCAGGAAGTAGATATCAACTTTCCGAAAAGTAGTTATTTCCCATTTTTTATGATACAAATTTCCGTTTTCTATGATAATCTACTTCCCAAAATTAGGTAATATTTCCCCGAAAATACGAAAATCTACTTTCCCAAAGTCGATAATCTACTTTCCCGAAAAGTGAAAATCTATCTACTTTTCGGGGAGTAGATAATAACTTTCGGAAAGTAGATATTTCCCATTTTGATGATACAAATTTCCGTTTTCTATGATAATCTACTTTAAAATTAGGTAATATTTCCCGAAAATACGAAAATCTACTTTCAAAGTCGATAATCTACTTTCGAAAGTAGAAAATCTATCTACTTTTCGGAAGTAGATAATCAACTTTCCCGGAAAGTAGATATTTCCCATTTTTTATGATACAAATTTCCCGTTTTCTATGATAATCTATTTCGGCAAATTTGGATATCTAACCAACTTTCCTTGAAAGTTGAAAATCTACACTTTGGAGTAACCCAACTTTTCAGGAAAGTAGATATTTCCCATTTTTATGATACAATTTCCGTTTTTCTATGATAATCTATTTTCGGCAAATTTGGTTATCTAACCAACTTTCGGAAAGTAGATATTTCCCATTTTATGATACAAATTTCCCGTTTCTATGATAATCTATTTTCGGAAAGTTGGTTATCTAACCAACTTTCCGGAAGGAGATATTTCCCATTTTT
Source organism: Homarus americanus (assembly GCF_018991925.1). Classification (NCBI taxonomy): domain Eukaryota; kingdom Metazoa; phylum Arthropoda; class Malacostraca; order Decapoda; family Nephropidae; genus Homarus; species Homarus americanus. Next base: position 3,401 of record NW_024756227.1, read on the forward strand.
ATGATAATTTCCCGTTTTCTATGATATTTTCGGCAAATTTGGTTATCTAACCAACTTTCGGAAGTAGAAATCTATCTACTTTTCAGGGGAAGTAGATAACCAACTTTCGGAAAGTAGATATTTCCCATTTTTATGATACAAATTTCCCGTTTTCTATGATAATCTATTTTCGGGAAATTTGGTTATCTAATAACTTTCCCGGAAAGTAGATATTTCCCATTTTTATGATACAAATTTCCCGTTTTCTATGATAATCTATTTTCGGGAAAGTTGGTTATCTAAAACTTTCGGAAAGGAGATATTCCATTTTTTATGATACAAATTTCCCGTTTTCTATGATAATCTATTTTCGGCAAATTTGGTTATCTAACCAACTTTCCGGAAAGTGAAATCTATCTACTTTTCGGGAGTAGATAACAACTTTCGGAAGGTGATATTTCCATTTTATGATACAAATTTCCCGTTTTCTAGATGATATTTTCGGGAAAGTTGGTTTCTACCAACTTTCCCGGAAAGTAGATATTTCCCATTTTTATGATACAAATTTCCCGTTTTCTATGATAATATTTAAGCAAATTTGGTTATCTAACAACTTTCCCGGAAAGTAGAAAATCTATCTACTTTCGGGAAGTAGATAACTTTCGGAAAGTAGATATTCCCATTTTATGATACAAATTTCTCGTTTTCTATGATAATCTATTTTCGGCAAATTTGGTTATCTAATAACTTTCCCGGAAAGTAGATAACATTTTTTATGATACAAATTTCCGTTTTCTAGATAATCTATTTGGAAAGTTGGTTATCTAACTACTTTCCGGAAAGGAGATATTTCCCATTTTATGATACAAATTTCCCGTTTTCTATGATAATCTATTTTCAGCAAATTTGGTTATCTAATAACTTTCCGGAAGTAGAAAATCTATCTACTTTTCAGGGAGTAGATATTAACTTTCAGAAAGTAGATATTTCCCATTTTTTATGATACAAATTTCCGTTTTCTATGATAATCTATTTTCGGCAAATTTGGTTATCTAAAACTTTCGGAAAGTAGATATTTCTACTTTTCGGAAATGATATCAACTTTCCGGAAAGTAGATATTTCCCATTTTATGATACAAATTTCCCATTTTCTATGATAATCTACTTCCCAAAATTAGGTATATTCCCCGAAAATACGAAATCTACTTTCCCAAAAAGGTCGATAATCTACTTTCAGTGAAAATCTATCTATTGGGAAGTAGATAATCTTTCGGAAAGTAGATATTTAAACACGATGATCTCATTCTCGTTTTCTATGATAATCTATTTTCCGAAAATTGGTAATATTTCCCCGAAAATCGAAAATCTACTTTCCCAAAAGTCGATATCAAATTTCCCGTAAAGTAGATAATCTATCTTTTTTCGGGAAGTTGGTTATCAACTTTCGGAAAATAGATATTTCCCATTTTTATGATACAAATTTCCCGTTTTCTATGATAATCTATTTTCGGCAAATTTGGTTTATCTAACCAACTTTCCCGGAAAGTAGATATTTCCCATTTTTATGATACAAATTTCACGTTTTCTATGATAATCTACTTCCCAAAATTAGGTAATATTTCCCCAAAATACGAAAATCTAATTTCCCAAAAGTCGATAATCTACTTTCCGAAATTAGAAAATCTATCTACTTTTCGGGAAGAGTAGATAACCAACTCGGAAAGTCGATATTTCCCATTTTTATGATACAAATTTCCCGTTTTCTATGATAATCTATTTTCCGGGAAAGTTGGTTATCTAAAACTTTCACGGAAAATTTTTCCATTTTATGATACAAATTTCCCTTTTTCTATGATAATCTATTTTTCAGCAAATTTGGTTATCTAACCAACTTTCCCGGAAAGTAGATATTTCCCATTTTATGATACAAATTTCCCGTTTTCTATGATAATCTACTTCCCAAAATTAGGTAATATTTCCCCAAAATACGAAAATCTACTTTCCCGAAAAGTCGATAATCTACTTGAAAATTAGAAAATCTATCTACTTTTGGGAAAATCAAGATATTTCGGAAGTAGATCTTTCCATTTTTATGATACAATTTCCCATTCTATGATAATCTACTTCCCAAAATTAGGTAATATTTCCCAAAATACGAAAATCTACTTTCCAAAAAGTCGATAATCTACTTTCCGAAATGTAGAAAATCTATCTACTTTTCGGGGAAAGTATATAACCTCGAAAAGTAGATATTTCCCATTTTTTTATGATACAAATTTCCGTTTTCTGTGATAATCTATTTTCGGAGAAGTTGGTTATCTAAGAAAACTTTCAGGAGAAAGTAGATATTTCCCATTTTTATGATACAAATTTCCCGTTTTCTGTGATGATCTATTTTCGGCAAATTTGGTTATCTAACCTTTCCCGGAAAGTAGATATTTCCCATTTTTATGATACAAATTTCCCGTTTTCTGTGATAATCTACTTCTAAGAATTAGGTAATATTTCCCCGAAAATACGAAATCTACTTTTCCCAAAAAGTCGATAATCTACTTTCCGAAAATTAGAAATCTATCTACTTTTCGGGAAGGAACATAACACTTTCGGAAGTAGATATTTCCATTTTTATGATACAAATTTCTTGTTTTTCTATGATAATCTATTTTCGGGAAAGTTGGTTATCTAAGAAACTTTCGTGGAAAGTAGATATTTCCCATTTTTATGATACAAATTTCCCGGTTTTCTATGATAATCTATTTTCGGCAAATTTGGTTATCTAACCAACTTTCGCGGAAGGTGATATTTCCCATTTTTTATATTACAAATTCCGTTTTCTGTGATAATCTATTTTCGGCAAATTTGGTTATCTAATAACTTTCCCGGAAAGTAGATATTTCCTATTTTTTATGATACAAATTTCCCGTTTTCTATGATAATTTATTTTCGGCAAATTTGGTTATCTATTAACTTTCCCGGAAAGTAGATATTTCCCATTTTTATGATACAATTTCCGTTTTCTGATAATCTGCTTCCCAAAATTAGGTAATATTTCCCCAATACAATCTACTTTCCAAAATCGATAATCTACTTTCGAAAATTAGAAAATCTATCTACTTTTCGGGAGTAGACAACTTTCGGAAAGTAGATATTTTATTTTATGATAAATTTCTCGTTTTCTATGATAATCTATTTTCAGGAAAGTTGGTTATCTAACCAACTTTCGGAAAATCGATTTTCCATTTTTTATGATACAAATTTCCCGTTTCCTATGATAATCTATTTTCGGGAAAGTTGGTTATCTAAAAACTTTCATGGAAAGTAGATATTTCCCATTTTTATGATACAAATTTCCATTTCTATGATAATCTATTTTCGGCAAATTTGGTTATCTAACAACTTTCCCGGAAAGTAGATATTTCCCATTTTTATGATACAAATTTCCCGTTTTCTATGATAATCTACTTCCCAAAATTAGGTAATATTTCGAAAAATACGAAAATCTACTTTCCCAAAAGTCGATAATCTACTTTCCGAAAATTAGAAAATCTATCTACTTTTTCGGGAAAGTAGATAACTACTTTCCGGAAGTAGATATTTCCATTTTATGATACAAATTTCTCGTTTTCTATGATAATCTATTTTCGGGAAAGTTGGTTATCTAGAAAACTTTCATGGAAAGTAGATATTTCCCATTTTTATGATACAAATTTCGTTTTCTGTGATAATCTATTTTCCGCAAATTTGGTTATCTAACAACTTTCCCGGATAGTAGATATTTCCCATTTTTTGATACAAATTTCCGTTTTCTGTGATAATCTACTTCCCAAAATTAGGTAATATTTCCGAAAATACGAAATCTACTTTCCCAAAAGTAGATAATCTACTTTCGAAAATTAGAAAATCTATCTACTTTTCGGGAAATGAATATCAACTTTCGGAAAGTAGATATTTCTATTTTATGATACAAATTTCTCGTTTTCTATGATAATCTATTTTGGGAAAGTTGGTTATCTAAACTTTCATGGAAAGTAGATATTTCCCATTTTTGTAGTACAAATTTCCCGTTTTCTATGATAATCTATTTTCGGCAAATTTGGTTTATCTAACCAACTTTCCGGAAAGTAGATATTTCCATTTTTATGATACAAATTTCTCGTTTTCTGATAATCTATTTTTCGGGAAAGTTGGTTATCTAACCAACTTTCCCGGAAAGTCGATATTCCATTTTTTATGATCAAATTTCCGTTTTCTATGATAATCTATTTTCGGGAAAGTTGGTTATCAAAAACTTTCTGGGAAAATAGATATTTCCCATTTTATGATACAAATTTCCCGTTTTTCTGTGATAATCTATTTTCGGCAAATTGGTTATCTAACCAACTTTCGGAAAGTAGATATTTCCCATTTTTATGATACAAATTTCCGTTTTCTATGATAATCTACTTCCCAAAATTAGGTAATATTTCCCCGAAAATACGAAAATCTAATTTCCCAAAAGTCGATAATCTACTTTCCAATTAGAAAATCTATCTACTTTTCGGGAAGTAGATAACAACTTTCCGGAAAGTCGATATTTCCCATTTTTATGATACAAATTTCCGTTTTCTATGATAATCTATTTTCGGGAAAGTTGGTTATCTAAAACTTTCGCGGAAAGTAGATATTTCCCATTTTTATGATACAAATTTCCGTTTTCTATGATAATCTATTTTCGGCAAATTTGGTTATCTAACCAACTTTCCCGGAAAGTAGATATTCCCATTTTTATGATACAATTTCCCGTTTTCTGTGATAATCTACTTCCCAAAAATTAGAATATTTTACAATGAAAATCTACTTTCCCAAAATCGATAATCTACTTTCGAAATTAGAAAATCTATCTACTTTTCGGAGTAGATAACAACTTTCGGAAAGGTAGATATTTCCCATTTTTTATGATACAAATTTCTTGTTTTCTATAATAATCTATTTTCGGGAAAGTTGGTTATCTAAGAAACTTTCGCGGAAAGTAGATATTTCTTTTTTATGATACAAATTTCCCGTTTTCTATGATAATCTATTTCGGCAAATTTGGTTATCTAACCAACTTTCATGAGTAGATATTTCCCATTTTATGATACAAATTTCCCGTTTTCTATGATAATCTATTTTCGGCAAATTTGGTTATCTAACAACTTTCGGAAAGTAGATATTTCCTATTTTTATGATACAAATTTCCCGTTTTCTATGATAATTTATTTTCGGCAAATTTGGTTTATATAACTTTCCCGGAAAGTAGATATTTCCCATTTTTATATTCATTCCCGTTTTCTATGATAATCTACTTCCCAAAATTAGGTAATATTTCCCCGAAAATACGAAAATCTACTTTCCCAAAGTCGATAATCTACTTTCGAAAATTAGAAAATCTATCTACTTTTCGAGAGTAAATAACAACTTTCGGAAGTAGATATTTCCCATTTTTTATGATAAAAATTTCTCGTTTTCTATGATAATCTATTTTCGGGAAAGTTGGTTATCTAACCAACTTTCCCGGAAAGTCGATATTTCCATTTTATGATACAAATTTCCGTTTCCTATGATAATCTATTTTCGGGAAAGTTGGTTATCTAAACTTTCGCGGAAAGTAGATATTTCCCATTTTTATGATACAAATTTCCCATTTTCTATGATAATCTATTTTTGGCAAATTGGTTATCTAACCAACTTTCCCGGAAAGTAGATATTTCCCATTTTATGATACAAATTTCCCGTTTTCTATGATAATCTACTTCCCAAAATTAGGTAATATTTCCCGAAAATACAATCTACTTTCCCAAAAGTCGATAATCTACTTTCGAAATTAGAAAATCTATCTACTTTTCGGGAAAGTAGATAACTCTTTCCGGAAAGTAGATATTTCCCATTTTATGATACAAATTTCTCGTTTTCTATGATAATCTATTTTCGGGAAAGTTGGTTATCTAAAACTTTCGCGGAAAGTAGATATTTCCCATTTTTATGATACAAATTTCCGTTTTCTATGATAATCTATTTCGGCAAATTTGGTTATCTATCCTTTCCCGGATAGTAGATATTTCCCATTTTTTATGATACAAATTTCCCGTTTTCTATGATAATCTACTTCCCAAAATTAGGTAATATTTCCGAAAATACGAAAATCTACTTTCCCAAAAAGTCGATAATCTTTCGAAAATTAAATCTATCTACTTTTCGGGGAAGTAGATATCAACTTTCCCGGAAAGTAGATATTTCCCCATTTTTATGATACAAATTTCTCGTTTTCTATGATAATCTATTTTCGGGAAAGTTGGTTATCTAGAAACCTTGGAAAGTGAATATTTCCCATTTTTATGATACAAATTTCCGTTTTCTATGATAATCTATTTTCGGCAAATTTGGTTATCTACAACTTTCCGGAAAGTAGATATTTCCCATTTTTATGATACAAATTTCCCGTTTTCTATGATAATCTATTTTGGGAAAGTTGGTTATCTAAACTTTCGCGGAAAGTAGATATTTCCCATTTTATGATACAAATTTCCCGTTTTCTATGATAATATATTTTCGGCAAATTTGGTTATCTAATAACTTTCCGGAAAGTAGATATTTCCATTTTTTATGATACAAATTTCGTTTTCTATGATAATCTACTTAAAATTAGGTAATATTTCACGAAAATACGAAAATCTACTTAAAGTCGATAATCTACTTTCCCGAAATGAAAATCTATCTACTTTTCGGGAAGTAGATAACAACTTTCCGGAAGTCGATATTTCCCATTTTATGATAAAAATTTCTCGTTTTCTATGATAATCTATTTTCGGGAAAGTTGGTTATCTAACCAACTTTCCCGAGTCGATATTCCCATTTTTTATGATACAAATTTCCGTTTCTATGATAATCTATTTTCGGGAAAGTTGATTATCTAAAAACTTTCATGGAAAGTAGATATTTCCCATTTTTATGATACAAATTTCCGTTTTCTATGATAATCTATTTCGGCAAATTTGGTTATCTAACCAACTTTCCCGGAAAGTAGATATTTCCCATTTTTATGATACAAATTTCCCGTTTTCTATGATAATCTACTTCCCAAAAATAGGTAATATTTCCGAAAATAATCTACTTTCCCAAAAGTCGATAATCTACTTTCGAAAATTTGAAAATCTATCTAATTTTCGAAATGAATAACCAACTTTCGGAAAGTAGACATTTCCCATTTTTTATGATACAAATTTCTCGTTTTCTATGATAATCTATTTTCGGGAAAGTTGGTTATCTAAAACTTTCATGGAAAGTAGATATTTCCCATTTTTTATGATACAAATTTCCGTTTTCTATGATAATCTATTTTCGCCAAATTTGGTTATCTAACCAACTTTCCCGGAAAGTAGATATTTCCATTTTTATGATACGAATTTCCGTTTTCTATGATAATCTACTTCCCAAAATTAGGTAATATTTCCGAAAATACGAAAATCTACTTTCCCAAAAGTCGATAATCTACTTTCCCGAAATTAAGAAAATCTATCTACTTTTCGAGAGTAAGATAACTTTCGGAAAGTAGATATTTCCATTTTTTATGATACAAATTTCCGTTTTCTATGATAATCTACTTCCCAAATTAGGTAATATTTCCCCGAAAATACGAAAATCTACTTTCCCAAAAAGTCGATAATTTCGAAAATTAGAAAATCTATCTACTTTCGGAAGTAGATAACAACTTTCGGAAAATCTTTCCCATTTTATGATACAAATTTCCGTTTTCTATAAATCTACTTCCAAAATTAGGTAATATTTCGAAAATACGAAAATCTACTTTCCAAAGTCGATAATCTACTTTCGAAATTAGAAAATCTATCTACTTTTCGGGAAGTAGATAACAACTTTCGGAAAGTAGACATTTCCCATTTTTATGATACAAATTTCCGTTTTCTATGATAATCTATTTTCGGGAAAGTTGGTTATCTAGAAACTTTCATGAAGTAGATATTTCCTTTTTATGATACAAATTTCCCGTTTTCTATGATGATCTATTTTCGGCAAATTTGGTTTATCTAACAACTTTCGGAAAGTAGATATTTCCCATTTTTTGTGATACAAATTTCGTTTTCATGATAATCTACTTCCCAAATATAGGTAATATTTTCCCCGAAAATACAATCTACTTTCAAAAGTCGATAATCTACTTTCGAAAATTAGAAAATCTATCTGCTTTTCGGGAAGTAGATAATCTTTCCCGGAAAGTAGATATTTCCATTTTTATGATACAAATTTCTTGTTTTCTGATAATCTATTTTCGGGAAAGTTGGTTAGATAACCAACTTCCGAAAAGTCGATATTCCCATTTTTATGATACAAATTTCCGTTTCTATGATAATCTATTTTCGGGAAAGTTGGTTATCTAGAAACTTTCGCGGAAAGTAGATATTTCCCATTTTTATGATACAAATTTCCGTTTTCTATGATGATCTATTTTCGGCAAATTTGGTTATCACTCAACTTTCGGAAAGTAGATATTTCCCATTTTTATGATACAAATTTCGTTTTCTATGATAATCTACTTCCCAATATAGGTAATATTTCCCGAAAATACAATCTACTTTCCCAAAAAGTCGATAATCTACTCGAAAATTAGAAAATCTATCTACTTTTCGGGAAGTAGATAACAACTTTCGGAAAGTAGATATTTCATTTTTATGATACAAATTTCTTGTTTTCTATGATAATCTATTTTCGGCAATTTTGGTTATCTAACCAACTTTCCGGAAAGTAGATATTTCCCATTTTTATGATACAAATTTCCGTTTTCTATGATAATTTATTTTCGGCAAATTTGGTTATCAAACCAACTTTCCCGGAAAGTCGATATTTCCCATTTTTTATGATACAAATTTCCTGTTTTCTATGATAATCTATTTGCGGGAAAGTTGGATATCTAAGAAACTTTCGCGGAAAGTAGATATTTCACATTTTTTATGATACAAATTTCCCGTTTTCTATGATAATCTATTTTCGGCAAATTTGGTTATCTAACCAACTTTCCCGGAAAGTAGATATTTCCCATTTTTTATGATACAAATTTCCTGTTTTCTATGATAATCTACTTCGTAAAATTAGGTAATATTTCCCTCAAAATTCGAAAATCTATTCCCCCGAAAAGTCGATAATCTACTTTCCCGAAAAGTAGAAAATATATATACTTTTCCTAAAAGTAGATAACCAACTTTCCCGGAAAGTAGATATTTCCCATTTTTTATGATAAAAATTTCCCGTTTTCTATGATAATCTATTTTCGGGAAAGTTGGTTATCTAACCAACTTTCGCAGTAGATATTTCCCATTTTTTTATGATACAAATTTCCCGTTTTCTATGATAATCTATTTTCGGCAAATTTGGTTATCTAACCAACTTTCCCGGAAAGTAGATATTTCCCATTTTTTATGATACAAATTTCCCGTTTCTATGATAATCTACTTCCCAAAATTAGGTAATATTTCCTCGAAAATACGAAAATCTACTTTCCCAAAAAGTCGATAATCTACTTTCCCGAAAATTAGAAAATGTATCTACTTTTCGGGGAAGTAGATAACCAACTTTCCCGGAAAGTAGATATTTCCCATTTTTTATGATACAAATTTCCCGTTTTCTATGATAATCTATTTTCGGGAAAGTTGTTTATCTAACCAACTTTCGCGGAAAGTAGATATTTCCCATTTTTTATGATACAAATTTCCCGTTTTCTATGATAATCTATTTTCGGCAAATTTGGTTATCTAACCAACTTTCCCGGAAAGTAGATATTCCCATTTTTTATGATACAAATTTCCCGTTTTCTATGATAATCTACTTCCCAAAATTAGGTAATATTTCCCCGAAAATACGAAAATCTACTTTCCCAAAAAGTCGATAATCTACTTTCCCGAAAATTAGAAAATCTATCTACTTTTCGGGGAAGTAGATAACCGACTTTCCCGGAAAGTAGATATTTCCCATTTTTTATGATACAAATTTCTTGTTTTCTATGATAATCTATTTTCGGGAAAGTTGGTTATCTAATCAACTTTCCCGGAAAGTCGATATTTCCCATTTTTTATGATACAAATTTCCCGTTTTCTATGATAATCTATTTTCGGGAAAGTTGGTTTCTAACCAACTTTCGCAGAAAGGAGATATTTCCCATTTTTTATGATACAAATTTCTCGTTTTCTATGATAATCTATTTTCGTGAAAGTTGGTTATGTAACCAACTTTCCCGGAAAGTCGATATTTCCCATTTTTTATGATGCAAATTTCCCGTTTTCTATGATAATCTATTTTCGGGAAAGTTGGTTATCTAAGAAACTATCGCGGAAAGTAGATATTTCCCATTTTTTATGATACAAATTTCCCGTTTTCTATGATAATCTACTTCCCAAAATTAGGTAATATTTCCCGAAATACGAAATCTACTTTCCCAAAGTCGATAATCTACTTTCCCGAAAATTGAAAATCTATCTGCTTTTC
>NW_024756228.1:0-14682 GCF_018991925.1 Homarus americanus
CATCTCACTTCACAATCTTCACTACATCTCACTTCACAATCTTCACTACATCCCACTTCACAATCTTCACTACTTCTCAATTCACAATCTTCACTACATCTCACTTCACAATCTTCACTACATCTCACTTCACAATCTTCACTACATCTCACCTCACAATCTTCACTACATCTCACTTCACAATCTTCATTACATCTCACTTCACAATCTTCACTATATCTCACTTCACAATCTTCACTACATCCCACTTCACAATCTTCACTAAATCTCACTTCACAATCTTCACTACATCCCACTTCACAAACTTCACTACATCTCACTTCACAATCTTCACTACATCTCACTTCACAATCTTCAATACATCTCACTTCACAATCTTCACTACATCTCACTTCACAATCTTTCACTACATCTCACTTCACAATCTTCACCATATCTCACTTCACAATCTTTACTACATCTCACTTCACAATCTTCACTACATCTCACTTCACAATCTTCACTACATCTCACTTCACAATCTTCACTGCATCTCACTTCACAATCTTCACTACATCTCACTTCACAATCTTCACTACCTCTCACTTCACAATCTTCACTACATCTCACTACACAATCTTCACTACATCTCACTTCACAACCTTCACTACATCTCACTTCACAATCTTCACTACATCCCACTTCACATCTTCACTACATCTCACTTCACAATCTTCACCATATCTCACTTCACAATCTTCACCACATCTCACTTCACAATCTTCACCAAATCTCACTTCACAATCTTCACCACATCTCACTTCACAATCTTTACCACATCTCACTTCACAATCTTCACTACATCTCACTTCACAATCTTCACTACATCTCACTTCGCAATCTTCACTACATCTCACTTCACAATCTTCACTACATCTCACTTCACAATCTTCATTACATCTCACTTCACAATCTTCACTACATCTCACTTCACAATCTTCACTACATCTCACTTCACAATCTTCACTACATCTCACTTCACCAGCTTCATTACATCTCACTTCACAATCTTCACTACATCTCACTTCACAATCTTCACTACATCTCACTTCACAATCTTCACCACATCTGACTTCACAATCTTCACTACATCTGACTTCACAATCTTCACTACATCTCACTTCACAATCTTCACTAACACCATCCTTCATCACTACATATAACATCCATCATCACTACTTATAACACCATCCATCATCATCACTACATATAATACTATCCATCATCACTACATATAACACGATCCATCATCACTACATATAACACCATCCACCATCACTACATATAGAACCATCCATCACGACATATAACACCATTCGACATCATTACATATAACACCAACCATCATCACTACATATAATATCATCCATCATCACTACATATAACTCCATCCATCATCACTACATGTAACACCATCCATCATCACTACATATAAAACCAACCTATCATCACTACATATAACATCATCCATCATCACTACATATAACACCATCCATCATCACTACATATAGAACCATCCTATCATCACTACATATAATATCATCCATCATCACTACATATAACACCATCCAACATCACTACATATAACAACACCCATCATCACTACATATAACATCATCCATCATCACTACATATAACTCTATCCATCATCACTACATATAACACCATCCAGCATCACTACATATAACACCAACCATCATCACTACATATAACATCATGCATCATCAATATATATATATAACACCATCCATCATCACTACATATATTGCCCTCTTATCATCACTACATATAACACCATCCATCATTACTACAATATAACGCCATCCTTCATCACTACATATAACACCATCCATCATCACTACATATTATAACACCATCCATCATCTTTACAAACACCATTCCTCTTTACTATAGTGATAAACAGAGCTTTATTTTGTTGTCAATTTCTTTAAATTCCAACCTTATTAAACCGTAATTCTTTCTGTATGGTCAAATTTTGATTTGACCTCAGTGAGAGAGCTGTTAGTGTCAGTACATCACAATGGTGTTCAGACGCACTGTATCGAAGGTGACTAAGGTGGAGGTGAAGCCTTGCCAGATGAAGGAGAAGGGCCCCCGATCTAACAAACTGCAGACCACAAAACACACTAAGACCCAAAACAACAAGACCCAAAACAACAAGAAGAAGAAGGAAACTACCACTTTCTGCAGTGTACAAAAGGACCAGTACCTGCCATGGGGAGACTACATCTTCACTGGGAAAAAGACACAAAAGAAGCGCTGAACCTACGCTTCTGATATTTAAAAATACTGTAATAAAAAACATATTAATTGATTTTGTTTGTATTATTTATGCTTTTTTTTATTTTCATCTGTAAACGTGCTGTTTTGGGAATATATTTTGAGTTACATAATATTTAGGTACAGCAGTTTATTTCACTATATCTACTTGTTTACGAAGTAACTGGACTTACAGTCTCCGATCGGGATTCTCAAAACAAATATTTGGCATCGAACTCCGTAAGTGAGCTCGTAATCTAGCCTGTAACTTACAGGACCTCAACACGATCAACCTGAATATAGTAGTCGCTATTTCCGGATTGCATGAAAAAAAATTAATAATATATGTTTTAATAATGCTTGTTAGACTTGTTTTATCATAGAATAATGAAGACAATGTTTTGTACATCAACAAGAAGAGGCTTGGCTGTTCTATTTCTCGCTTTATGGAAGAGATGCAGCTTTTGTCTTCTTACAACTTTTCAAGTAATTTGTACCAAAATAGAAGATTTTTATTGTCCACATTTAGGGTATATTTTTTTTTTATGACTGAATAAACTTGCAGATAGACCTTATTAATGTGGTATAGCTGTAAATATCCTTCAGTAATGAAATCCAAATATGAGGTCAAGTGAACATTTTTGCTTAGACTCCGCCTTTGTTAGGACCAAGTTATAACAAGTTATTCTGCAAGTATCCAATAAGTACCCATGACTCAGAGTTAAATAATATCTAACCTAATCTAAGTTCATCAAACTTAATAAAAAAAGTGGGGCAAAAAATAAGTGGTAAAGAAATTTTTTTCTCAGAAAAAGAATTATATTCAGAGGTTTTTTATCCGATACCTTCAGTCGTGATTATTTTGATGCAAAATTAGTAAAATGTATTTAACCCTAACACTACCTCACCTTACCTAATCTTACCTTACCTTATCTAACCTAACCTAATGTTACCTAACCGAACCAAGCCGCAACGCTCATGACACAATTGAGTTCTCTAGAAAGTTTTAATTTCATTTTCTTTTTTAAAAATACATTTGCAGAGACAACAAACTTTTGATAATTATTTCTCCAACATATCTATAAATCTGTTGATGATATATAAATTTAGGATAGGTTAGGTTTGGTGTGATTAGGATAGGTTAGGCTAGTTTAGGATAGTCTAAGTTAGCTTAGGAAAGGCTAAGTTAGGTTACGATACACTAGGTTAGGTTTTAATCTGCATGATATTTTTACTGAACTTTTAAACGATGTTATAATCCTGGCAGCAGGGTATCGATCACGAAAATAACACTTTGGTAGTTATAACATTTGATAAAGTTTATTATTACTGTAACATGAAACAAATCACTATAGCTGTACTTATCAATCAGTATTAAATCTGTATTATCTTTGACCATCGCTCATTGGCCAGCTTATCTCTGCACTGTTCTCTGATATAATAAAGTATTGGTGAATGGGAATATTAATCATTTGTGAGTCACTTACTATAAAGGAAACTGTAACGGATTCTATGGACAGTTGGGAATATTTTCACGGAATAAGTCAGAGTAACTCCCCTCTTGCCCAAAAGCGATCCAAGGAGTTAATTCACAGAGCGAAAATCTAGACGAGTCTTCCTTGTTTGTTTTAGGTCATAACAACGAAAAGTTTAATAATGTTTATTACAATGATTCAGGTTTTACTGTAATTCTTCTTTTTATATTTTTAGTATTTTGTAGATTTTTTTCACCCAGTTCATTTCTTGTTTAGATTCATTATTGCAATTATTTTTATTACAGAGTTGAATTAAAAGTTTATATCTAAGTATTTTACAGCTTCACAAATACTTTTATAAAATGTTGATACACACAGTGGACAGTTTTAGTTCTTTCTTGTAATACCTCAGTATTACTCTGTTAAATTCTTACCATTTACACCTGACCATTTATTTATTTATTTTACAAATTGTTTAAAGAGAGAACATCACCAGCAGGATACAGATGATGAAGTAAATAGAAGTTTGTAACCTAACCCTACCCCCCACTGCTACCCCTCCCTCTTGTCCCACATTCTTACTCGTCACTCCTACCCCTTACTCCTACCCCTTACTCCCACCCCTTAATCCCACCCCTTATTCCCACCCCTTATTCCCACACCTTGCTCCCACCCCTTCCTTCTACCCCTTACTTCTACCCCTTACTCCTACCCCTTACTTCTACCCCTTACTTCTACCCCTTACTCCTACCACTTACTCCTACCACTTACTCATAACCCTTACTCCCACCCCTTGCTTCCACCCCTTGCTTCCACCCTCTTACTCGTACCCCTTGCTCCCACCCCTTACTCCTACCCCTTACTGCCACCCCTTACTGCCACCCCTTACTCCCACCCCTTACTCCTACCCCTTACTCCGACCCCTTAATCCCACCCCTTACTTCCGCCTCCACCTGCTCCACCCTTACTCCCTTGCTCCTACCCTTACTGTGCCACCTCCCACCCTGCCTCCACCCATGCTCCCACCCCTTACTCCCACCCCTTACTCCCACCCCTTACTCCCACCCCTTACTCCCACCCCTTACTCCTACCCCTTACTCCCACCCCTTACTCACACCCCTAACTCCCACCCTTACTCCCACGCCTTACTCCCATGCCTCCCACCCTTATCCCCCTACCTCCCCCTTATCCCACCCTTGCTCTACCTTACTCTACATATACACCCATACTCCCACCATACTCCCACCCATACTCCACCCTTATACACCATACTCCCACCCCTTGCTCCCGCCTTACTCCGGCCTCCCGCCCCTTGCCCACCCTTACTCCCACGCCTCCCACCCCTTACTCCCGCCCTGCCCGCCTTGCTCCACGCCTCCCACCCTTACTCCCCCTTACTCACCCTTACTCCACCGTGCTCCATCCTCCTCCCACCCTTACTCCCACCCTTACTCTCACCCTTATCCCACCTTATCCCCACCCTTACTCCCACCCCTTACTCCCACCCTTACTCCCACGCCTTACTCCCACCCCTTACTCCCACCCCTTACTCCCACGCCTTACTCCCACCCTTCACTCCTACCCTTCGCTTCTACCCCCACTGTTACCCCCACTGTTACCCCACACTACGCTGGTAATTGAAGACATCATACATTTGTTCACTTAGACACCACTTATTATTCAGGACCTAATGGCTATAATATCAGAGTCATTATTCTTAACTCAACTTTATATATATATCAATTGTCAAAAACCTTCACCACAAGAAAGAAAAGAACAGTCGGGTATGGCAGAAAATGTAATAAACGAACATGGAGTAAGACATCAAGCTCCATATTGTAAACAAGATCATCGTCATTGTTTATTTATTGCGAGGAAAAATATTGTTCGCAATATAATTATAAAAACCTTCTGTAATTCATTCTCTTCATTACACTAAAAGGTAATGAAGTATATAAAGAAAATAGTTTATAAATTACTAAAATAAAAATACGTATAAAAAAGTAAAATAGCATCTATTGATGGAATAGAAAAGAATTATATCGTAAGTGGGTAAAAGATTTCTTGGGTAGGTTTTAGAATACAATAACTGTTTTCTGCATTACACCGATGGTTCCAAGTCAGAAATTATCCTTAAGTTTTGTGAATCAGTATTTACAGTTTTTCTTAAAGGGTGACTTAAGTTACGGTCACACGATCCCTTTGATGAGCAATTAATTTGGAGCAAGAAATTACGAGTAATTTCTTCCAAATGTGGTCACACGAGTGGCTCTTGGTTCAGTTACTACAGCAAGAAAAAAAAGTTAACGCCGCTGTGCGAGTAGAAGGGAGACGGAACATCACAACAACAATGCAGACGACGCAGCAGCTATCCTTGGTATTATTGTTATTATTAAAAAGAAATGAGAGAAAGCGAAGAAAAACTATTGGGGACTCGTAAGTGGCTGGCGAGGAGGAGGAACGAGTGTTTAATATAGACTGGTTCAACTATCGTAGTTACAGTAGGGAGGGTTGTTAGTGTGTGGAGAATGACCGGCTGTATGGGCTTGTGTTTTGTAAACAAACACGCCAAAACACCACCCAAATAATAAACTCAGTGTGTCGTAAAAAACTGTTTGTGCATTTTATACATAATGTTATTGATCTATGTTATATATAGCCAAGGTAAATACTCGATAAATAAGCTTCGTGTCATTAAATATGGTATTAACCGGGTTTTGAACCGATAATCTTGCTCGAAATAGTCAAGAAATTGACTATCACGATTGTCAATAAAAATGCTTCAAAAACTTGCTCGAATTTCTCGAAAATTGCTCGAAATAACTTTCCGGCAAGAAAGTGCTAAAAAAAAATGCGCCCATGTGACCAGTGCTTTAAGAATTGTATGATATCCTCATGGCAATGGAAACACACACACACACACACACTCACCCCATACACAGTCACACACTCACCATGCACAATCACACACACCCATACACACACCGTACATGCACAAACCATACACACACATACACACACACACACGATCACACACACCATACATACACACACCATACACATACACACACCATACACACATACACAAACACACACACACACACCATGCACACACCATACAAACAAACAAACACACACCATATACACACACACACACACACACAATGCACACACACACACCATGCACACTCACACACACACACACCATGCACACTCACACCATGCACACACACACACCATGCACACTCACACCATGCACACACACACACTAATTGTTTTAATTTAGTTCTTGGAACTCTTAAGTGGCAGCGCTTGATGTAAACACTTCTTGGCATTTTCTGTTTATCTAGTAGCAGGTATACACACAGATGTAATATGAGAAAATAAATTATGAATTCTGTCCAGGGAAGTGTTGTGAATATGACCTTGAGATAACACTTGTGTTAAGTGTGAATTTCCCTGTCTAGTGATATGTCCAACTACTACTCTGGGCCGCGAGACAGTGGTAGTGATTACAGATTGCCCACGAGGGGGCTAGTTTATTGGGCACCCCCTTACATCCTGTGCAAGGTGAAGCGCAGAAGCGTTTACAGTGCCCAACTGGGAAGCATGCGGAGTTCATGCTTGCCTTTATGACTCATGCATTAAGGGCGTAAAAGGCCTGAAGGGTCATGGGTTTTGTCAGCAAGTTACATAAAGTGACAATGATGAGTGTGTGGGGGGAAAATTCCCGGTACAATTTATCTGTTTATGGCAAAGTGTGGCAGGTCCCTATTAATGTGAGCGGTGTTTACTGAATCAGCTGACCCTGGCTCGACCTTTTGAGAGACGCAAGCCAAGTGATCTAAGAGTCGTGAATAACATGGTGAATTACTTGGTGTTATTCATTTGGGTGAATATTTGTATAAATCAAAGGTGCTGTCACACACACACACACACACACACACACCACACGTGGCACACCACCAACACACAGTTTCTGAGAAGGAGTTTGAGATTGTATTTAACGAAGTCTTAACTGGGAAAATGTTGTATGGCTTTTGTTATGGGGTAAGTTCTGGCGTGAACATTAAGACTATTTTCATAATTTTTTGTAACTAATATTTTTATCTGCCTGGTACAATTATTTATTAATTTGTATTGTAAGTTATGTCTTGATAGTCGATGTAATGTAACAATTTATTTTTTGTGTTAATGTTCATATAGATTGGTTCAGTGTTGCGGCTCTGACTCGTCAACGATGTTAATAAGCTCTTGAGTACATACTGCTGGTGAAACTATGTTATATTAACAACACGACAGACAAATACTATAATACCTTAACATTTAACAATAATTCAGCCTTAATTTAATTTTTTCACCAACTTAAGACACATAACCCAGAAGGAAGTAAGACGGGCAACATAACGCGGGATATCGTGGCTTCACTAAGTGCAAATTATGGAACTTGAGGTAACACATTATGGGAAAATGCGAGCCCTGCTAAGTGGTTCTCCTCAACATGGACGCAAACATCAGATGGACAAAGAAACAGAAGAACCCCGGATATACATTCATTTATTCTACAAAAAAGTTACGTAAACGAGCGTTAAATACGTTTAAGTAATCACAGTTTACGAAGCTGAAGTCGAGATATTAGAAGATGAAGAAGACTTTAGCATATCAGTATACCCCACGACCGGCGCCAGGATGTTAAGTGTGCCATCAGGGTATATTAGCGCTGAGAGACGGGTGCTATCTTGGTATATTAGCATACCTTCACCCTGAATGGTATATCAAAAAGTACAGGATTTACTTCACAGATATTTAGTTATATCTATCGGTATATTATATAAATTATATCAATATATCTGTGTATACCAAATATGGCATCAAAGTATATCACCGTTTGCCATCATATTCTCTAAATAACCTCAAAGTATACCCCCGAATGTTTAATATCATACACTATAAATGACACTGTAGTATGTTAGTATATAATCAGGGTATAACATAAATAATATCAGCATTGTTTAGAATATCATATATATTAAGCGTGAGGAATGGATGTATATGATTCAATATATCACAGTTACATAAAGCGGTATGTCAGCTCATCAGCATATCACTAGAATGACATCAGAGTATAGGACACTATACTCCAATAAATACTGTCAGGTATCTAAGTATATCAGGGTAATCACTGAGAAGTGTCAGAACATATCAGCATATTCCTTGACTGGTAACAAAGCATATCAACATACTCAAAGTATAATCAATGTCTCCGGAATAAACAAGCCAGTGACAGCAGCATATATTTCTGAAAATCAGCTGTGAAATATGTTCAGAACAGCCCAAAGTATACTATAATACTAAGCAACATTTGAAATATACCAGTATACTTCTTAACAGTCAGGGAAAAAATCATTATACAGATTAGTGTCCTCGAAGCAGATCAACTTGTCTCCTGCTTTCTGGGGACCCATTAGTGGCATATCAGTATATCCAAAGAGACACATCGGAGTATATTACCATATATCCCAAGTGCCATGAAGGGATATCAACATACCTGAGTATATTAACTAGCTCTCATAGTCTTCCACTCTCTCTTAGATCCATCAGAATATGTCAGCATATCACCCTATCTTCTGAAGGTCCAGTTTACCTTGTTCCGAAAGTATGTCGAAGCATACTAACAGATCCCCTGAATGCCTTGAGAACATATCAGTATACTTCTAGGTTAATTCATATCATATCAGTATATCCCCTGAATCTAAGGTATAGCTAACCTCATTTCAAATTATTATTAGAGTATGTTAACATATTCCCTTAGAAGCATACCAGCATATCTCTTATGTCATTACAGTCAACCAGTATACGCTCAGAGATAGATGCAAGCATATCAGGGTATATTAGCATACCCTGTAAGAGAGATATGAGCCTAGCTACATAACCAAGTATATCAGCATACCCCATATGCTCTTATAGTACATCAGCACACCCTCTGAGAGACAGAACCATACCAACATATCAGAACATATTAGTATATCCTTTAGAGTGATATGAACATAATGGCATATCAGATGACAAGAGTATATCAGCATAGTCTTTGAGGAGCATATCAGACCAACCTAGCATAAGCTCTTTAAGATAGATGGGAGCATATCTTAAATAGACTGGAACATACCAGAGCATATTAGCATATTAGCATATTAGCATATTAGCATATTAGCAAGGTGAGGAGGAGGAGGAGGAGGCAGGTGTCCACCGACCAGGTATGCCGATAGTCTGGTGATAATGTGGGTAAAACTGGTGTGTGTGTGTGTGTGTGTGTGTGTGTGTGTGTTCGTTCTCATGTTTATTTCTTGTAAGGTATGTGTCACCTAGCCGGCCATTTTGTTTACATTTTTCGGTCGCTCTAAAATACCATTAAAACAATATTGAGTATAAACGTTTGGCTCAACTGATGATCTCAAACATGTCCCAACTTTTTTTTGCCTCAACTCCACATTCTGTAACTCATTTAGGTAGATGTCCCTCACTACACATACACTGGACTATGTGTAATGTTGCAGCTAATGTGTTATCAAGATATTGCACATTATAAGTTCATGTGTGGTCATTATTATATCAAACGGAGGAATTTTAAAGAGCTATTACACCACCTGTATCATTAGTTGTCGCCAGGTGAAGGAATGTTTAGGTAGATTATATTTTATTTACTGTAATTAAAGTTTCAATACCTAAGACGTTCCACTATAAGAGTCTTTCAACCTCAGGTAAGGTCTAAAGACTTTCTACTCTAGGTCTTACACCCTGGAGTAGCTGTATCGTCCACATAGGTAATTACTCCACAAGGAACTACAAGTTACACCTTGATGTAATACTTCATTTATTACCAAACTTTATAGGGAAATATTTTTTCACAAAGAATTTCAAGTTACAATTTCACATAACAAGTCACATTACAAACGTTCCTTCGGCTTACAGTTAAACTTTGCAATGTCAAGATATTTTTTTCACTGCAGAGAAAAGTATGCGTCATCATCACCACACACACACACACAAAGACAAAACTCCTGTATCCAGATTCTCAAAAGTTTATAAATTAAATTCTTCCCTAAAATTAAACAGACAATACATCTATTTATCATAGAGTATGTGAACAATATCGACGCCATATTGGTTGCCATCTTTGAGTTATATAATTAGTTAGCTTCATAGTGTTAATTATTTAGTTAAAAAGGAAAAATAATCTACTAGTGTGTGTTGTGACCAAAATATATCAACATTGTATTTACTTTCTCCTCCAGGGAGCACTAAGTCTAGAAAAATGACACAATTGACATCTACATAAAGTGACTGATCAAGGGTAGATATTGGCTACCTTTTGTGTTACTTTGAGGTCGTAAGAACACACAGAGCTGCTCTTAAGGATGTTTACCACAATACACCTCAACCAGTTTCTCATTCACTAAGGTCAAACAATAAATCTGGTTCACAAGATACACCGTAAATTTTATTAGAATACAATAATCAATTACTGTATTATTGTGTTAGTGAGCTGTAGTCTTATGGTGTTAAGATGTGTTCTTAAAGCACGAAGGTAAACAAAAGGTATTCAATATATCTGCG
The DNA here is from genome assembly GCF_018991925.1 of Homarus americanus. Taxonomy (NCBI): domain Eukaryota; kingdom Metazoa; phylum Arthropoda; class Malacostraca; order Decapoda; family Nephropidae; genus Homarus; species Homarus americanus. The sequence goes on from NW_024756228.1 coordinate 11,409, forward strand.
GTTGACGATGATCTGTGTAGACGTTAGCAAAGTCCTCCTCCTCCTGCTCTAGGAGTAAGGTAAGGAAGGCCTCACCTGACCAAAATTGTTAATTAAGATAGATTACCTGAATTAACCTCCCAGCTTATTTCAACTAATGATTAACCTAAGCTACTTGGGAAGCTAAGTTAGGTTAGGTTATGTTAGGAGTAGGGTAGGAGTAGGAGTAGGAGTAGGAGTGAGGTAAGATGAGGAGTGAGGAGTGGGAGTAGGGTAGGTCAGGTCAGGTCAGGTCAGGCAGTGCCAGTGTAGTTAATCTTGAGGTTAAATAAACTAGAGGCTAATCTTCACATGAGCCAGTAAGACACTTTGACGGAGGCGGTTACGTACAACAGGAAAGCTCTGATAACATATAATGTGCAGTATATACCGTTTAAGTTGCGTTAGCAGCTCTATACACCACTTATTGACTTACTCATTCACTGCCGTAGAAATATTTACTTCTCTAACAGTTTTCTATATGGTTCCCAGTCATTATAATACGACCTTGTAAAATCAAATGATCTAAATTAAACTAAACTTATCCAAATTAAACTTATTAACTAACAAATCCTTCTAAAACACGATATATGCAAATCAAAAGTTCTAAATTCAACTTAACTTATCGTAATATAACTATTATAACTAAACCATTTTAATTAAACCTAACCTAAACACCTCAAGTGCCACAAACAGAAGGAAAAAACACCTTTAATATTATCGTGTAGGAGGCCCTGTAACCCACTAACTCCAGGTAATGCATCTATATCAATCTACCTGCGTTAGAAGCTCTATACGTGGCTATGATCGTTACCCACTGCTGGAGAACATTTGTACTTCTATAATTACCCCTGGAGAAACAATGCACCAATTTACGATTTATTTATTTTATTTTTCATTTATTTTTATTCTTGGTCCATACTGTAAACATCGCCCGCTTGTGAGTCCCGTCAGCCATTTTGTTCTAACTTTCGGGGATTCTAAAATAAGCTATAAATAAATAAATAAATAAATAAATAAATAAAACAAGCATCTTTTGTTTTCTAACCCATGAGCTGTGAGTCTTCATTATATACTTCAACATTACTGTAAACTAAGGCTAGAGAGGGTGTGTACAGTACTAGTGGAGTCAAGACGAGAAGGTATTTCAAATCCATAAAGGGTTTTACAAGTGGAGAGTCTTACAAGTGGAGGGTCTTACAGGTGGAGAATCTTACAAGTGGAGGGTCTTACAGGTGGAGGATTTTAATAAGGATAAATACAGCAAGTCTTACAGTTGAATCAGCCAAGTCGAGGAAAACTCTTAAGAGTCACGTAACTTCTACCTGGTGTTACCTGTAATCAAGCTAAGGTATATGTAAGAAGAATATTATCTCGTTACTATCCATTCCTCTTCCACTATCCTGCGAGGTGGTGTATTAATAAGCACAGATACTCATGATAAAGAAGGAATAAAGAGAAAGACGCAAGATACCTATAAAATGCGACAGAATATACCCACACATGCGTAATCCTAACCCATCCCAACCCAACCCAACCCTATCCTACCCCCAGCTTCACCACAGTACACAAAGTCATTCTTGGTATCAGAATGACGCCTAAACACCCTGTATCGCCTAAGACACATTTGAATCGGATGGTTCGTTGACGGTTTTATTTCTTCGGTATAAACCAGAGAAGCAATTAGTTCATGGGAACAGTGAGTCAAAATACTTCACATCAGCTTCGTTTACGACCTCCAGCTGATATTTACTTCTGTTGTCTATATCAATCACATTTTATAATGAAAACAAAAATATGGTTAGTTACTTAAAAATGAAAATAAATCATACTTAGATACTTAGGAGTGGGGAAAAAGATACTTAAGATACTTAAAAATGAAAACACTCTTTGATACTTAAATTGGGACAAAATAAACGGACATAAAGATTTAACTATGAGCGGTGGATATTACGACATGTACCGGCTATCAATACAGAGGCGCTATTTAGCCGTGAAGTTCTCTCAGAAACTCAACAAGACAATATGTGGTCACGTAAGAATTTCAGGTTAATTTTTAACGCCATCCGTCATTTTAAACCTTGGCACCTGTAGATTAAGAAAATATATGGTGATATTTTTTCTGATGGGATAAAGGTCGTATTTGTCCAGAGAAGTAAGAGAGGAAAAAAATCACTTGAGAGGCATGACGCACAGAGTGTCTAAGGTGATAAAAGATCATATACTACCATTTGGGTTTCAAATTAAGTTCATTACATAAAATATCAAACTCATAAAGATTACAAAAGAACAGAACATCATGAGCTCTCTACAGCTATTGTCAGCCGTCAATATGCTGATGTACAGAAGCTACACAATGTTATTGGTGACTGTAATCCCAGGAAAATGATGCTCTTTTAAACTTGGTAACTGGAGCTGTAATTCCAGAAAATGCCAAATATGACAATCTATGTGCATATGAAGTTGGAAGACAAAATTATGAAAATTTTGTCAAGAAACGTATTGTTGGTCCATTGAGCATCTGGGAAAAGATGTCCAAGGTTAATCTTCTGTCGTGGAAAGCAGCAAATAAGACTTCATCCATCAAATTGCTATCACAAGTTATAGAACTTAAGCAGGACATACAGTATATGCATCACAGAAGGACAGCACTGTACATATCAAGTCACCAGACACTGATGTGTTTGGCATATTAAAGCAGCCTCAACTTGGAGAAAATACAAGTATGAAAACAGGAACTGGTGAGCGACGACACATTGGGCAGAGAGCCTTACAGGTTTCCATGCCTTCACAGGATCTGACTGCATTGGAAAATTTGTTGGCAAAGGAAAGAAAGCATGTTGGAGCACTTTGATGAAATCTAACACAAAAGTCCTAGATGCATTCAAGATGCTGAGTAGACCAAATGCCCTCCAGCAGACATGTTTATTGGTCTAAAAGAATTTGTATTTAAGCTCTACTGTCCGCGAATGACTTTCACTAAACTGTCATAACTTAGATGGCATCTCTTCAAGAAAACGCAGGCAGAAGCTGGAGAACTACCAGCGACTGCAGCAACTCTAAAGTATCATATATTGAGAGGAAGGTATCAAGCTCTTCTGTGGTCTTGTGATGCAGACAGTGAAATACTTTCACAATTAGAGCATGGCTGGAAGATTGACAATGACTGTTTCATACTAGTAATATCAGACCAACCACCAGCTCCAGAAGCAATCACAGAACTTGTTAAATGTGGATGTGGCGTCAGGAAATGTGG
>NW_024756229.1:0-4275 GCF_018991925.1 Homarus americanus
ATCATTTTCCTGCTCATCACGTACTCTGTCTACATTTAACGAAGGAAATGTGTGTATTAATGATACATGTGTAGAGAGGGTGTCTGCTACAAAATTCATCTTTCCCTCAATATACTCGTACTAATCTAAACGCTTGAATTCTTGTATAGTAAGGAACCATCATCGGGAAAATTTGCCTGTGAACTCTTCATAATGAAAGAAAATTATTAAAAGTTTGTGGTCCGTGGCTGTTATTATTAACTGGTAACTGCAAATATGATTTTAAAACTTTTTTAAAGACTAAAGACAGCAAGAGCTCCTAAATCTGACACTTAGAGAGTGTGCAACTTGTATATGTGAATGGGGAGTTGTTGTCAATTACACTCCTGTGACAACACAGTAACTAATCCCTCATTTCCCTGACTGACGTTAGAAGCCACTGTGTATTCGGCTTACTGGTTATCTCTACTAGGCTACTACATCTCTGCTGGGTCAGCGTACGAGTTCTCCATGTGTCCAACCTACATATTGGCTCATATGTAATGCTAAGTCCTTCCATATTAATTTTATTCGTCTTAGAGGTCATGTACAAGCCTTAGTTATTCTAGTTATTGGTTATACTATGTCATAACCAATCAGTCATTACCTTCAGTAATAATAAGATAGGATCACAGATACGGGCAGATATTTGCACTTACATTTATTTGTCAAGCTTCCATACAATGATTTACAATTTGCATGGATATATGATTCACTCACGTTCACGCTGTAATAAAATTAAGCTTCTAAAAGAGAATTTTAACTTGGGGACACATGTGATTACTCTACTATGGATATAACTTAACAGAGCCTTAATTCTTCAAGTGATACATTTACTGCCAGCCTGGATTGCTTTTGTTGCAACCAGGCTTCCGCACAAGAACTTCTTTCCACGGGCCACAGCAACAAAAAGTACTCTTGGGTTACCACACATGGTGTCGTGCAGGAGAACTCTGTAAGCGTGACTTGAATTAACCAATAGACCAGCCTGGATTGCTTTTGTCGCAACCAGGCTTCCACACGTGATATTTCCACGGGGATAACAACCTAGGTTAACACACTTAGTCTCGTGTCGACCTTCCACGGCCATAACAACAAAAGGTACTCTTGGTTTACCACACATAGTCTCGCGTCACTGACAGTCACGGTAGACGGTTGTCGCGGCAAGGAGAACTGGTAAGCGTGACTTGAATTAACCATCTAGGTGCAATAGACCAGCCTGGATTGCTTTTGTCGCAACCAGGCATCCACACGTGATATTTCCACGGGGATAACAACCTAGGTTAACACACTTAGTCTCGTGTCGACGACGGTTCACAGGACGGAGTGGCGGTGGTGGACTCTGTGTGGTGTGGTGTCCCGCCCCCCCTTTCAGGAGGGAGAGGATGGAGACGACTGTATAGTGGATGCAATCCTAGACAAGGTTCTTGAAACTCCAGAGCACGAGCAGTAGGTATATTCAATAAGTGTACAAGACTTGGCGTGATAGCCGACCGATACAGAGGCGAGCACAAGGGACCCCGGACCGTAGGTAGGCCGAGGCTGATCTGAGGGATGTTGTCTAGCTGGGCAAGGAGAGTTGCTAGACATCACTAGGACAATGACTGAGGTCCTCTAGTTACTCGACTAGCGCGGTACAGACATAGTATATCGGGGCCTAGTGAGTGAACATAGGCATTAGACATAAGCATAGATATCAGACATGGTATAATAATATGTAGTACTACAGACATGTGAATAAATGGTACAATGAATGGTAACAGAGTCTTGGCGTCAGGCGTGTTCACATATCTATACACCTCCCTCCCCCTTTACGCTCGTAGTGCAATCTCGAGCGGTCTACGGACTCTTTTTCCATGAGTCGGGGGGAGCGGCGAGGGACAATGGGAGGATCAACTGACGACCTTCGTTCCTGGTCTGGGCAAGGGGACACAGGGGACGGGGAGGAGGGTTCGTCACTAGAGGATGGCACTGGGCGGAGATGGCGTCTGTTTCGCCACCACACACGACCACTGGGGAGGCGGACTTGGTACGAACGAGACTCGCCACGGCCCATGACGACCCCGACCTTGTCCCAGCGGTGTGACGTCGGGTCCTGGATTCGTACTTGCTGGCCGACGGTCAACCTGGGAAGGGGGCGGGCGTGGGCGTCATAGTGGCTTGTCACTTGGGCCATCCGTGAAGCCTCACGGCGGTCACACTCGTCCGCCTTGATCTGCCATTCATCTAAGAAGGACTGGGGGTGGGCAGGCACACAAGTACGAAGGGGGCAGCCATACAACACCTGGGCAGGAGAGCGTCCGGCAGGGGTAGGGGTGTTACGGAGTTCTAGTAGGCCCCTGTCGAACTCCTCGCAGTCCAGGTTCCCCGTCGGTGCTGTCTTGAGGATGAGGTATTTTGCGGACTTTACCGCTGCCTCGGCGTGGCCATTCGCCTGCGGGTAATGAGGGGAGGTGACGATGTGGTGGACGCCCCAGCGTTCGGCGAAGCTCTTGAACTCGTGGCTATTGAACGGGGGCCCACCGTCGGTTCGGAGGCGGAGAGGCACTCCGACTTCCCGGAAGAAGCAACAAAACATCCGGATGACCCTGGAAGAGGTGGTGTCCCGACCACAGGGAACTACCACGGGCCATCCAGAGAGCCTGTCGGCGACCACCAGGAAAGACTTTCCGGCCGCTTTGGGAGGTCATTGCACAGGTACGGCTCTTGTTGCTGGCTGGGCTGGAGTTGCTGGCAAGGCTCACAGGCCTCAACCGTGCTCTTAATATCGGCGTCAATACCAGGCCAGAAGACGGTCTGACGGGCTCTGCGCCTGGTGGCTTCAACGCCGCGGTGGCTGTCGTGGAGGCGGGATAAGGTGCGCCGGCGGAGGGCAGCAGGAACGACGATCCTGGGGCCGTACAACACCAGCTCTCCGTCCGCATAGAGGCTATCCCTTAGCTTCCAGAAGGGGAGGGCGGAGGCGTGAATGTCGTAGCGGTTGGTGGGGAATCCAGAGGAGACGTAGTCGAGGAGTTGGGCGTATGCCGGGTCTTGAGCGGCGGCGATGCGAAGCTCCTGGAGAGTCCTATCGTCTTCGACGGGGGGCGTCGTCGTCGTCTTGTCAGCAAGAGAAGTGGCTGTGTGTGTCACTAAGGACCGAACGCGAGCAGCGGCCGTGGTATAGTCGACTTCATCTTCAGGTGTGGGGCGACTAACAGGGGCTCGGGAGAGGGCGTCTGGTATGCACAGAAGCTTCCCGGCGCGCCACACAGCTGTAAAGACGTAAGGGGCGGTCTTCTCTTTGAGACGTTGGAGGCGAGGATTTTCGATGGCGTCCAACGTGTAGTGATTGAGGATGGGTATGAGCGGGCGATGGTTCGTCATGAGGGTGAAATGCCCAAGGCCGAACAGGTAAAGGCGGCACTTGGCCATAGCCCAGGCGACTGCCAGCATCTCTAGTTCGATGGTGGCGTATCTGGTCTCCGTGTCCGTCAAAAACCTGGAGCCACACTGAACTAAGCGCAGTCTACCCTGGCCGTGGTCTTGAAGGAGGGCATATCCGAGGCCGTATAGACGGGAGGCGTCGGTCTGGAGGACCACTGGTAAGGACGGGTCGAAGGGTGCCAAGGCTGGTGGTGACAGCAACGCCTTTTTAACATTCCTGAACGCTAGGTCGTGGTCAGGAGTCCAGAGGAAAGAGCACTTGGGGCTCATGAGGGGGCGTAGAGGTTGGGCTGATGTGGCGATTTTAGGGGAGAAGTCGGCCAGCTGATTTACCAGGCCCATAAATCAGCGAAGGTCGGTCAGGTTCGCTGGAGTAGGGAAGTCCCTGATGGCCTTGACCTTCTCCTCATCAGCTGAGATCCCCTCTGGCGAGATGTTGTAGCCGCAGTAGTTAACTTGGGAGGCGGCGACCACAAATTTATCTTTGTTCAGGGTGATACCATGGGCACGACATCTTGTGAGCATCAGATGAACTCGGTTCAAGTGGGCCGGGAGATCATCGTCGAAGAGCAGGATGTCATCTACGACCTTCACGCAGTTGGTGACATCCTGCAGAGCCATATCCCCACGGAGGCAGTACGCATCCCCCGTTGCTGCAAAGCCCATGGGTCCGCGGCAGTGTTGGAAGCGGCCGTGGGGCGTGATGAATGTAGTGAGGTGGCGATCTTCTTCCGCCAGGTCGACTTGCCAGTACCCATGTAGTGCATCCGCCGTGGTAAAGAACTTTGCAGACAGGGTGACGCTGCGGACTGCTTGAATGGGCGTAGGCGA
>NW_024756230.1:0-7500 GCF_018991925.1 Homarus americanus
AGGTCATCTTAAACTATATTCTTGCGCTTATGGAGACCTTCACTTGATTAAACATCAATTCTGGTCACCGTATTACAGAATGGATATAGAATCCTGGAAAGAATTGAGAGGCGAATGACGAGACTAATCCCGGGCATCAGGAACCTATACAGAGACAAAAAGCGTTAGGAATTGCACCCTCGAGAGACGTAGAGTGAGGGACGATATGATTGAGGTGTATAAATGGAAGTCAGGGCAACAAAGGACATTACAAAGGTACTCAAACTATCCAACCAGGAGCGAACTCGAAACAATGGCTTTTAATTAGACAAATTTAGATTTAGGCTCCAAATAGGTAAACATTGGTTTGTAAACAGAGGTGGACGAGGAACAAGTTACCAAACATTATCATTAACTCGAATACACTGATAGCTTCAAACATAGGTTGGATGGATATAAAGGGGCTGAGGTGTAAATGGGACTGCCTAGTATGGGCCAATAGGATGCTGCAGTTTCTTCCATTCTTACCTATCACACCTCTCTCACACCTCCCATTCACTCCTATCACACCCCCTTGCACAACTCTTCCCTCCTCTTCCTCACCTCCCACACACCTCCTCACACACCACCTCCACCTTCCACCAACACACCTTCCCCTCAACACATTCTCCCACCTCATCCTCCTATACACCGCCTTCTACCTCCTACCCCTACCCCAAACACTCTGGTTGCAGCACAAACCACCTATCACCTTTAAAGCCCTTGATGCCGACAGAAATGGTATAATTTAAAAGTGGGCCATCGCCATTACCTAGTGTGTGTGTGTGTGTGTGTGTGTGTGTGTGTGTGTGTGTGTGTGTGTGCGCTAAGATTAAAATATTACAATGATGTTTTGTTGATATTTGTACACATAGATATGACACATGGGAGAAAGGAGAGGAGGGGAAGGGAGGGAGAAGGAGGAGAAAGGGAGAGAGATGGGAAGGAGAAGGAAGGAGAGAAGGGAAGGAGGAAAGTAGGGAGAAGAGAAGGGTGGAGAGGGATGGAGAAGGAAAGGGGGCAGAGGGAATGGAGAAGGGGAAAGGAGAAGGGGGAGGAGAAAGAGAGAGAAGAAAAGGAGAAGGGGAGGGATTGTAGAGGGGGAGGGACAGAGGGGGTAGGAGAGGGGTAGGAGAGGAGGGAGGGAGAGGTGGGTAGAGGAGGGGAGGGAGAGGATAGGAAGAGGAGGGGGTAGGGGAGAGGGAGGGAGAGGGGGTAGTAGAGGAGGGGAGGGGTGAGGGGTAGAAGAGGAGGGGGGGGGAGAGGAGGGAGGGGAGAGGAGGAGGAGGGAGAGAGAGAGGTAGAGAGGAGGAAGGGAGAGGGGTAGGAGGGAGAGGGGGTAGGAGGGAGAGGGGGGGGGAGGGAGGGAGGTGGGAGGGAGGGAGGAGGTGAGGGCGAAAGGGGTAAGGAGGAGGGAGGGGGAGGGGAGGGGGGGAGGAGGGAGGAGGGAGGGAGGGAGAGGAGGGGAGGGGGGAGGAGGGAGGGGAGGGGGAGGGGGAGGAGGGAGGGGGAGGGGGAGGAGGGGAGGGAAGGAGGAGGGAGAGAGGGGAGGGAGAGGAGGGAGGGAGAGGGAGGAGGAGGGAGGGAGAAAGGGGGGTAGGAGAGGAGGGGAGGAGGAGGAGGGGAGGATAAAGGGAGAGGGGGGGTGGGGAGGGAGGGGGTAGAGAGGGAGGGAGGGAGGGAGAAAGGGGTGAGGAGGGAGGGAGGGAGAGGGGAGGGAGGATGAGGAGGGGAGGGGAACTTATAAATATGTTTGGGGGAGGTGGTATACTGGTATACTGTTAGGAGGAGATATACTGCAATGGTATATTGTGTGTTGAGTGTCCATCCCCTCTCTCTCTCCTATCCCTTACTTCCTTCCCTCTCTCTCCTGTCCCTTCCTGCCTCCCGTCCCTTCCTCCCTGCCCTTCTCCTCTCTTCTCCCCTCTCTCCTTCCCTTCTCTGTCTTTCCCCATCTCCGTGTCCTCCTTCCTCTGCTCCTTCCCTCCCCGTTCTGTCCCTTCCTCTCTCCCCTGTCCTTCCTCTCTCTCCCCTGTCCTGTCTCTCTCTCCTCTTTGTCCTCTCCCTCCTTTCTTTTTCTCTCTCCCTGCCTCTGTCCAGTGATTGATATACAACTCACGGTATGTCATCACTGATTGCTCTCCCTCCCTTTCCCTACCTCTTTCTTCCTTCTCTCAGTGAGGTGTGTGGATACGTTCTCTCTCTCTTCTCTCTCTACCTCACTCTCTTTCCCTTAACCTTCAATAAATCCTAATTAAACACAGCATAATCGGATACAGCATCAATATTTCTAATTACGGTCATTCATCAACAAGGTAATTACTGTGTTATAATTACACCAGATCTCAATTACCTATAGCATACCTGTGTCACCCTCCCAACCTGCATGACTCAGCATAAAACGAGGTCACCTACACACCCTTCACAAGCTTAACTTTTGAATAGTAGACGGTAGACGGTAGACGGTAGATAGAGATGAGGAATGGTAGATAAAATGAGGGAATGGTAGATAAAATGAGGGAATGGTAGATAATGGTAGACGAGGAAATGGTAGAGGTAGATAGAGATGAAGATTTACACCAGACAGCTGACTCATACTAATATTTACACTCGACAGCTGACCAGTAGTTATGTTTATAGAGAACAGCTGATTCTGTCTCAGTGTTTACTTCAACAGCTGATGATCCGTCTCTCCCTGCTGTTTCTCGAACTTTGATTTTAATTACTTACACCGAGGGAACGTGATGAACGACTCGTTACCTTCATTTATCACGGGTTCACTAAATAGCTCCAACGAGTCGACTTATTAGCTCCAAACGAATCGACTTAATAGCTCAGGGTGTCGATTAAATAGCTTAGGGTCTCGATTAAATAGCTCAGGGTGTCAAATTAATAGCTCAAGATGTTAAATTAATAACTCAGGATGTCGACTTAATAACTCTGATGATTCGACTAGAGTTCCGGTGTCGACTTACTGCTCCTGGTTGTCGACTTAAGATGCTCCGAGTGTAGATAATAGCTCCGGTGTATGTATGTATGTATGTATGCATGTATGTATGTACAAAATAAACCTTGAAATAAGCATGACTGAGAGACAACAAGAAAAGAGTGAGGTCAAGTTTACTAGTGAGAGATCCTATACATAAGAAAATAAGGAGTCTCAAGAGGCTTGTTGGCCTGTGCATGGCAACTCCTGTCGAGAGTTACTACCACTCTATCATCCATGAATCTATCTAGCCTCCTTTAAAACTCCAGCGTTCCAACTCTTACTACTAAAGTTGCTGCTTGTTCCACCTTGTCACCACCCTGTTTGTGAACCAGTTACTTCTCATTCTCCTAAACCTAAACTTATCCAACTTAAATCCGTTGCTAATAATCCCTCCGGCTCGGATATTATAAGAACTTTTATCTATATCTCTTTATTGATTCCTTTCACCCACTTAAATACTTCTATCATATTCCGCACTCTTCTTTCTAGGAAATGCAAGTTTAGTTAGGTTAGGAGGGATGTACGAGGGGTGGTAGGGGGAATGGAAGAAAATAAATAAAGAATGACAAAAGCGTAAATGAGAAGAGATTGTCTATATAAGTGTCAGTTCTTGGTCATTTTCTGTAGGAATTATTTGTTGTAATATACTTATGGAGAGAGAGAGAGAGAGAGAGAGAGAGAGAGAGAGAGAGAGAGAGGGGGTTGGCGTGAGGAGGTGGTATGGATCCCCTAGGGTGAGGATCCACTATTGTTTACCAGAGCCGTCACTCAGTTCACCAAAGACTTACACCTGGACACACACACAATCCTCCCTGACAGTACAGCTGAAGAAGAAGACACACACTCATTACTCTAATCAACAAGACCTGAGAGATTACATGTCAACCCAGCTAGGAAATACCCCAGAACAAAGGAATGAGTCTCTATACCTATGGGGAGATTAGACAGCTGTACATAAACACACACACATTTGTTCCTATAGCCATTAGGAGGATCTGTTTAGCAAGGAAGAAATGGAATGGGAGACACACACACTCCACACCGAGGAGAGAAGGGCTGTGACGGACTCCAATATACCACCAGTACCCGGGGTGTGTACCAGTCATCGTAAGTCCCTCAGGGTGGTGGGCTGTACTCCACCACACCAAGTACGTCGTTCCTGGACACAAACCTCGCCGATTTCTACTTGGTCCTCCACAAGAGCCTCACGTTCGGCACCACGAGAGGTTGACGAATGTCCAAGGGGTGATCCAGCCGGAACGTGACATGCACACTATTGATGCCCTACACCACCAGGAGGGATTTACCTGTCTGACCTACACCACCGTGCCCATCAGGTCAAACAAGGTCAGGAGAAGAGGCTTGAGGGTAATGGTAATGACGCAACTGATAAACAAGATCTGAGTGGGAATATAAACTCGTGTGTCGAGTATAGTCAGACAGTCACCTTCAGTCAGACAGTCAATTAATAAACATCCTATAACCCTCAGTCGGTCAGTTGACAGTGGATATGGAACTATACTACTGTTCAGACGTTGTGGAAGGTAGTGTGGTGATAGGGGTGTGTGTACTGTGTGATGTGGTGAGTGTATAGTGGGTAGGAGGGTGTATGTAGGATGGGTGTGGGGTGTGTGATGGGTGTGGTGGTGTGTACTGTAGGATGGTGTGGTGGGCATGTATGAGGGTGGTGAAGTGTAATGTGTAGTGATGGGTGTGGGTGTAGGTGTGGGTGGTGGGTGTAGTAGAGATGGGGTGTGGTGGCATGGAGGTGGGTAGTGAAGGGTGTAATGTGTGTGATGGGTGTGGTGAGGTAGTGTGGGTGTGGTGGTGTACTGTGTAGTGATGGTGGGTTGTGGGTGGGGGTGTGTAGATGGGTGTGGTGGGTGTGTGTGGTGGGATGTATGGTGGTGAAGATGTAGTGATGGTGTGGTGAGGTGTAGTGATGGGTGGGGGTACTGGGTGATGGGTGTAGGGCATGTGGTAGTGAAGAGTGTAATGTGTGATGGGTGGTGAGTGTAGTGATGGGTGTGGGGCATGTATGGTGGGTAGTGATGGGTAATGTAGTGATGGGTGTTGAGTGTGTAGTGATGGGTGTGATGGCAGAGGGATTGTTTATTGTTGTTTTCAATAAGCAATAAATATTTACATTGTCTGTTCCTGTTTGATTCGTCTACTTTTTTCGTTTGACAAACAAGAAGTGGTGTCTGTCTGTTTGTATGTTTCTGTCTTCTGTATGTCAGTATATCACTTTATGTCTGACTTTTTATCTCACACACACATACACACACACACACACACACACAAGATGGAATGCAAGATTATTCTCTCCCTTCCTACTCCATATATCAAGAAGAACACACTGACCCTTCCTGTCACTGACCATCAACACGACTCGTCTGCAATTCTGGTGAGAAGCTTCTGCACCATCTCGACACCGGCTCCTACTACCACCTGAGATCCTCGTCCGCATTTTGCTGTTCAACACCAACCGCACTCATCCCATACGAGCACGTACTGATCGCTATAAGAACAGCCCAGTCCCAACCATTGTTAATATTATCAGCAACTTGTTAATCAACCAGTGTATCTACCACCCTTTGCACTGTCACTATGTTGAAATGTCTGTAGATGACCTTTCCCCACCTAGTTATTATATTTTTATTTATACTTATGTTACTTGTATATTATTTGTCAATCAAGAGACCCATTCTCAATTATGTAATTATATTTTCAGCCTTCCGCTATGATCTTTAAATAAACCGTTAATTATTATTATTATTATTATATTATTTATTACACACAATACACAGCAATCATAAGAATGCAGGAAACTGCAGCGGCCTATTAGCTCATACTGGGCAGTCCCATATACACCAACCCCTATTGCTCATATATCGATCCAACCTATGTTTGAAGTTACCCAGCATATTCAAGTTAATGACGATGTTTCGTAACTTTTCTACACTGTCCACTACTCTATTTCCAAACCAATGTTTACCTATTTCTCGCCTAAATCTAAATTTGTCTAATTAAAACCATTGTTACGAGTTCGTTCGGTTGGAAAGCTTGAGTACCTTTGTATCTCCTCTTTGTTTAGCCCTGACTTTCATTTATACACCCCATCATATCGCCCTTCACTCTACGTCTCTCGAGGAGTGCAAATTAAGATGCTTTATTCTTCTCTGTACTCAAGGTTCCTAATGCCCGATTAGTCTGTCCTTTCCTCTGAATTCCTTCTAGGATTTTATATCCATTCTGTAATGCGGTGACCAGATTATTGAAATGCATTGTCCAGGTGGTCTCAGCAGCCCAAGATATAGTTTTAGGATGACCTCGCTATTCTTGTAACTAACATTCCTTTGTATGAACCCAAGTACTTTTATTAGCCTTGTTTCGAGCAAATCACATTGTTTACTTGGCTTAAGATTACATTACACCTAAATCTTTCTCACATTCTGATTTCTCTATACATCGTTGTTCATCTGATATCCGGTTTTCTGTTTACATCTCCTAGACTAAGTACTTTACATTTGTCCACATTGAATTTTATCTGCCATTTTTCAGACCATTCGAAAAATTGTTTAGATCTTCCTGTAGTTTTGTGGAGTCCTCGTCAGATTTAATTACACGTCCTATTTTAGTGTCATCAGCAAATTTACTTATGTTGCTGTCTACGCTTATATCTATGTCGTTTATGTATATAATAAATAATAATGGTCCGAGTACTGAGCCTTGGGGGTACTAGTGACGTTACTTCAATCGGATTTAGTGCCGTTAATGCTCACTGCTGTTTCGTCCTGTAACCACGCCCTAATCCATTTTAGAATATATCCCAATGCCATGAGCTCCACTTTTCTTATTAGTCTTTCGTGGGGACTCTGTCGAAGGCTTTACTAAAGTCAAGATATACCACATCGTAGTCGTGCCCCTGTCCGTACACACACACACACACACACACACACACACACACACACTTTTCTCTCACACTCTTCCTCTTTCTCTCGTCCAATCAGCCAATGCTTTCCTGCCAGCCAACATTCACGTCACCTCTAACCTTACTACTGATCCTGACACTCAAACAATCCTACGATAAATTCAACCCTTAACTCTAAGATAAGATCACGCATCTAAGGTGAAGAGTCTCGTGTACACTTGACGCCAGAGAGAGAGAAGTGTGAGGTGGGTGACCTGACCTCACTTAAGTTGACCTCACCTGGATGGGTCACTTTCTTTTACTGTCAGGGCGGATCAAAGGGGGGGCTCTAGGTGGGTCTGGAACCCCTTTTCATTAGGAAAATTCCAATAATTTTTCTTTAATGCAGTATTGTTCTCAGAAAGTTTAATGAGACTGGATTCTATAATGTCAATCGAATTACAAGTTTGAGGAAGATTATCCCAGTCAATGCAGGCATTGCATTGACCGAATCCGTCAACGTGAATTTGAGTAATGGTATGTACAAACTGGATAATTTCGTAATTAAGAAGATTTGTAA
>NW_024756230.1:10000-15000 GCF_018991925.1 Homarus americanus
GAAAAGGATCCAATATCTCTGACTCTACACGAGGGCGGAATGTGTCAGTATCCTCAAAGACGCACTCCCACCCCTCCCCACCACCTAACCTCCGCTCCGACGCACCCAACCTCCCACCCCACTTCCTCCCCCACCGTCGCACCTCCACTCTCTCCTCTCCTCCTTCCGATGCTTCCCACCACCACTCCCCCACCACCACCCTCTCCTCTCACCAACCTGACATCCCCACCCCCACTTCACCACCCCACTCCTTTCCGACGTACCAACCACCACCCAACTCCTCCCCACCACCACCACCACCCCACTCCTCCTCCCTCTCTCATTCCCCACCCCACTAATCTCCCTGACGCATCCCCACCACCCAACTCCTCCCTTCTGACCACCAATACTTCCTCCCCCCACCACCCCCCTCCCCCATCATCCCACTCCTCCCTCCCCTCTTTGATCTCCTCCCCGGGGTGTTGGTGAAGGATGATAATGATGTGGACAGTGCTGAGGCGACACACGGCAGCTCATTGACTGTGTGTGCGTGTGTGTGTATGTGTGCAGCCATACACAGGGTGATGAAATGCGTCTAGAGTGGCAGCATTATGTTAGTGTTAAGGTGCAAGCACTGCTTGCTTCCTCTCGCTTTCACCTGCCGCCCCTGGCGAGCTCTCGTCGCGAACAGGGAAGCAACTTGCATAAGTCTTCCCCTACCAGTACACAGCCTCCTTACCATGAAGACTCCTGCTGTACCTCCTTGTGGACCCACACGGTAACTGGGCGCCTCTTGGGCCCAGACTAGACCAGCAGGGGATCTCGGAGTAGCAGTGGGCCCAAGAGGGACGGCGCCTAGGCTCACTGACATGTGGACACGTCCTAGCGCCTACCACCACCGCCCCGCTGCCTTGCGGATTAACCTCGGCAGGTATAAGGCTACGGGAGTAAACCCCAAACTAAAAATCTGCGGTGGAGCCCCGCATCAGGCAGACATGCTTACAGGGCTCCAAAAAGACTCCAACGGTGGTGTAGGCAGAAGAGGTGATCACCATGGAAACCCAACGACTACACCGCACGGACGAAGGCAATGCCTGATGGACAGGCTACTCAGGCGAAACCCAACAATCTGGGCTATCGGCAGTCCATTGCAACTCTCCCTCTTCCCAGTCGTTGCAACACTTGTACTACTGAATCAGGAAATGGGAGAGCCAAAATATGTGGTTGCAGCCTGCGCTCCTGTCTCACCACATAAATCAATTCACGCACAGACATCACCCAGTTCATCATACCTCACATCATCATCAAAACCCCTATACTCCCAATAGTCCTATGGCGACGGACGAGTGGCGACGGGGACAGGCAAAGATGACTGCCCGCTCGGAGTCTCTAGTCACAACTCTGCACATGGGCGGCACAGATAAGATGGTCGTTGAGGCACTGAGATCTAGGCAGCAGTGCAATACGGTCCTGTCTGTACGGCGGAGCAGCCCTTTCGGGGAGCCACTCTGCTCACCCCACATGGGGAGGGAGCTAGGAAAGGTTCCTTGAACATAGCCTGCCTAAAAACCCAACCTGACTGGGCAACCGTAGCCAGTAAGGTCATCCTTATGCGGTCGAAAACACAACCAAAATCACAGTTAAAAAAAAACAAAAACCATACAACCTCTTATGGTCGCTGCATGGAATGTCAGGACCCTTCTGGATACTGGCACAAATGCGCATCCTGAAAGAAGAACTGCCCTTGTGGCAAAAGAGCTGGCTAGGTATAACATCAACATAGCAGCCATCAGTCAGTCCCAGCTCCCAGATGAGGGCCAACTCACAGAACGGGGGTCTGGCTATACCTTCTTCTGGAAGGGTAAGCAAGCTGCGGAGAGAAACAGCATTTATGGAGTTGGCTTTGCCATCCGCCAACGCATCCTACACAGGCTAACTGAAACGCCTATTGGGATCAATGAGCGCCTCATGACGTTTCGAGTCCCACTGAATCACTCACGTCATGCCTTCTTCATCAGTGCATACACCCTAGCACTGGATGCAGAGGATGACATCAAGGAAGCCTTTTACGCCGACCTCGACAGAGTGCTAACCTCTATCCCCAGAGAAGACAAGGTTGCGCTCCTTGGCGACTTTAATGCCAGAGTTGGCAGAGATGCTAACTTTTGGCATGGAACCATAAGGAGAAATGGACTAGGCAAGTGTAATCCCAACGGCCTACTCCTCCTCAGCACGTGCTGCACACAACCTCACTATAACCAATACCTTGTTTAGGCAGGCCGAGAAGTTCAAGGGTTCGTGGCAACACCCACGATCCAAACACCGGCATCTCATTGACTACATCATTGTCAGAGAAAGAGATCGCCGATATGTCCTCATCACCCGTGCCATGCGTGGCTCAGACCACTGTGACACCGATCATCGACTTTTCGCCCCAAAACGGCGAAGGCAGCAAGCCTCCAGAAGAGGCTTTAATACTAAGCGTCTGGAGGATCCAGCGGTAGCACATGCTTTCAGAGAGCAGCTCGAAGAAGGGCTGATAAACAACCCGACAACAAACAACGTGAATCCCAATTATGATATAAATCTGCAGAGAGACCCTCGGCCAGATCAAAAGAATACACCAGGGCTGGTTTGATGAAAATGACCCAGCAATCAAAGCACTCATCGACGATAAACCTGCTGCTTTTACTGACTGGCAGAACAACCCTCATTCTCGGACCAAAGCTGATACCTTCCGCAAGAAGAAAGTGGCAGCCCAGCGGGAACTTTGCAATCGAAAGAACGATTTGTTTAAAAATAAAGCATGTGAAGCACAAAAATTTGCAGATCAGCACAAAAAGCGGAATTTTTAATTTCCACTAAAACATTTTATGGGCCAGTTACTCGTAGCTCAGCCCCCTCCGCTCATGTGACGGTAACCTCATAAATAAAGACGATGAAAGCCTCCTTCAACGCTGAAAAGGACACTACCATTCATTGCTCAACCGAAACACCATTGTGGATGTCCTGACTATCCAGCAAGTCCCTCAGCATCCAGAACTGACGCACTTCAGCTATCCTCAATCCCTGGATGAGGTAGCTACTGCCATCCAACAGATGAAAAATAACAAAGTCTTAGGGACTGATGGAATCCCAGCCAAGGTTTATAAAGCAGGATGACCCCTGCTTACCAACAGTCTCCACTCTCTCCTGGAGAATATATGGGAAAAGGAGGAAATCCCCAAAGCTCTTAAAGATGCCTCCATTGTCAATATTTATAAGAACAAGGGAGACCGGTCAGCCTGTGGTAACTACCGCAGGATCTCGCTGCTGTCTGTAGCAGGCAAGATTATCACCCGAGTCCTCCTAAAGAGACTTCTTTCTGAGGCCGAAAACTTCCTCCCAGAATCTCAATGTGGTATTAGACCATCACGTGGCACCACATCTTTGGTGCCCGCCAGATACAGGAAAAGTGCAGAGAACAGCGTCATGACCTGTACATGGCTTTCATCTACCTAACCAAGGCCTTCGACTCAGTCAACAGGGAAGTCCTCTGGTGGACCCTCAGCCGTTTTGGCTGCCCTCCAAAATTCATCGCCATTGTGAGGCAACTCCATGATGGCATGAACGGCAGTGTCCTGCACAACGGCACCCAGTCAGAGTTCTTCCCCATGAAAACGGGGGTTAAACAAGGGTGTGGACTGTGTACTTCCTTACCTGTGCCAGTGCCAATTTAGCCAGCGGGGTGAACATCGAGTACCGGGTGAAGGGGAGTCTTTTCAACATAAGGCGACTCCAGGCAAGAACAAAGGTGTCGGCAGCTTCCATGACTGAACTTCAGTATGCGACAACCTCACCCTTGCTGCTCAGACTGAACACGACCTACAAGAGATCCTGAACACCTACGCAGAGGCGTATGCACACTTTGGCCTTGATGTGAATGTACGTAAGGCTCAGATTTTCTTTCAGCCTGCCCCTGGTTGAGACACACCTCAACCATCCATCCAGCTTAACGGTACTACCCTCTTTAATGTTACCCACTTTCGGTACCTCGGCTCCCACCTGTGCATCACCGAAGACATCGATGAAGAAATTCAGCATCAGATCAGATGTGCATCTCAAGCCTTTGGCAGACTCCAAAATCGTGTCTTTAGCTGTAGGGAGCGGAAATTATCTACAAAGCTGCGTGTATATCGAGCAGTGGTCCTCCCCACCCTGCTATATGGCAGCGAGACATGGGTCACATACAGGAGGCACCTCAAGGCACTTGCAAACTTTCACCAACGTAGTTCTACGTTCCATCTTCCGAGTTTGGTGGGAAGACAAGAGAACAAATGCCAGTATTCTAGCTGACACCTATTACTGTAGGAGCATCGGGGCTACCATTATGCATGAACAACTACGTTGGACTACCCATGTTAGCCACATGGGCGACAGTAGACTGCCAAAGCAGCTACTTTACAGTTCCTAACGAATAGTAAATGTAACGCCGGCGGGCAACTGAAAAGGTATGTGGATAGTCTTAAGACAAACCTGAAAAAGTGCCAAATCGACCCCATAACCTGGGAGACGATTACTCCACACCGTAATGCTTGGAGGAGCACCAAACGAGTAGATGTCAATGATTTCGAGTTAGCCCGACTGCAAACCGAGGCAGACATGCGCCAACGCCGGAAGGACGCTGCCGCCGCCCCGCCTGCATTAGATGTATCTCCCCAAATGTGCAACATCTGTGTTCGACCCTGCCGGTCCCGTATGTGCCTCTTTAGTCACCTCAAAACTCACCAACCTACTGTAGGTGACATCCCTAATAATTCATATCATTGCATCATCGCTGGATGATCGTCATACTCGATTACGAGTGACAGGAAAGTAGTAGTAGTAGGTGTGTGTGTGACTGTCTTTCATTGACGATCTCTCTCTCCCTCTCTCTCTCTCTCTCTCTCTCTCTCTCTCTCTCTCTTTTATGTCCTAATCTGGGTGTATACTGTATGTTTCTATTTGTCTGTTTGTTTCACTTTCTCTATTCCCTGTCTGTC
>NW_024756230.1:20000-28079 GCF_018991925.1 Homarus americanus
TGTTCCTTTTTTTGTTCTTGTTCTCTTATTCTTGTTTATCTTGTTCTTGTTCTTCTTCATGTTCTTGTCCTTCTTGTTGCTCCTTTTCTTCTTCTTCTTGTTCTTTTTTGTTCTTACTTATATCTCTATTACGGCAAACGGTCAGTCTGCTCACCTCGCAAGCCAGTGGTCCAAGGTTCGATCCCCGGGCAGGGTGAAACTATGGGCAAGTTTCTTTACGCCATTTGCCTCTGTCTACCCAGCAGTAATTAGGAACCTGGATGTTAATCGATTTGAGGATCGTATTCCTGGGTATTGGTCAGCCAGTGCAGTTGGCGAGCTGTCCGGTCTTCTCGGACTATTCCTTGACTGGGGACCATTTAACACACACTCATAAGGAGATGATTATACAATGATTATATACAAAAAGTATACAACTTTTACTGTATGTGTATGACAAGGTGTTGTATCTTGAGAATGTATTAATGATGCTGTATGTTCCTATAGCAACGTGGGAGTGATTTACTGTACCTGTATTTTACACCTGTAGTTAATGTATTGATGTTTCTTGATAAATTAGAGAGAGAGAGAGAGAGAGAGAGAGAGAGAGAGAGAGAGAGAGAGAGATGTGCCACTGTCAGCCAGTGCTAGGTCTCACTGTCAATCGGCTCTAGGTCTCACTGTCAGCCGACTCTCCCACTGTCAGCAGGCTCTAGGTCTCACTGTCATCGGGTCTAGGTCTCACTTAGCAGGTTCTAGATCTCACTGTCAGCCGGTTCTAGATCTCAGTGTCAGCATGCTCTAGATCTCACTGTCAGCCGGTTCTAGATCTCAGTGTCAGCATGCTCTAGGTCTCACTGTCAGCAGGTTCTAGATCTCACTGTCAGCCGGTTCTAGATCTCAGTGTCAGCATGCTCTAGGTCTCACTGTCAGCAGGTTCTAGATCTCACTGTCAGCCGGTTCTAGGTCTCACTGTCAGCAGGCTCTAGGTCTCACGGTCAGCCAGCTGTAATTTGAGATGCAGGTCACTCTGGACATAACGGCAGAAAACGCACACCGTCATAACATTAGCTACACCCGTACAGCAGACTAGTGTGTGCGTGTCTGTCTGTCTGTCTGTGTCTAGTTTTCTTATTTGTCTTTATTTCTGTCACTCTGTCTGCTTGTCTTTCCTTGTAACTGCTTGTCTGTGTTTTTGTCTGTTCATTTATGTCTGCTTGTTTTTATGTCTGTCTGTCTATCTTTCTGCCTGCCTGTCTGCAAATTGTCTTCCTATCTGTCTATTTTGTCTGTCTATCTGTTTTTCTGTCTATGTGTCTTGTCACTCCTTATCTCTATACAGGTATAAAATAATGCAGTGTGTGTGTGTGTGTGTGTGTGTCCACAGTCCCAGGTGTGTGCCACAGTCCCGGTGTGTGCTGAAGTCCCAGGTGTGTGCCACAGTCTCCGGTGTGTGCCACAGTCCCAGGTGTGTGCCACGGTCTTGGTCACCCAGGCACTGGTGTGCCAAGTCCAGGTGTGGCAGTCGGTGTGTGCTGCAGTCCCAGGTGTGTCCACAGTCTCGGTGTGTGCCACAGTCCCAGGTGTGTGCCAGTTCGGTGTGTGCCACAGTCCCAGGTGTGTGCCACAGTTCCGGTGTGTCAAGTCCCGGTGTGTACAGCCGGTGCAAGCCAGGTGTGTGCCACAGTCCGGTGTGTGCCACAGTCCCAGGTGTGTGCCACAGTCTCCGGTAGCCACAGTCCCAGATGTGCCACAGTTCCGGTGTGTGCCGCAGTCCCAGGTTGTGTTCAGTAGACTCAGGTATTCAGTATTCATTGAGTACCTGTGTAGTAAACCACACCTGCCTCTACTGACCTCCAGGTACCTCCATCTCTATAGTACCGTTTAGTGGTACTCTTTACTGGTACACCTTGGTGGTACCCCCAATAGTACCCCCAGAAACAAGGGGGATACACTGCTGCTAGGGGCCTGGAAGAGGAGGTGTAGTGAAGGGAGGGCATGAGCTTCGGGTCGTCTTCTCAGGATCACAGTGGAAATTGAAGAAGAAAAAAAAAGGTGTTATTCTGAGAGAAAAATAAAACAATAAAACATAGTAGAGAATCTAACCTTTTGGAACGTTTTAATAAGTTTAGATCCCACGATAATGTAGAGGGAACAGCACAAGGAAGGAAAAGAAGGAAGGAGAAGAAATAATGAAAAGAGACAAGGGGGGATAATATAAAAGGAAGGAAGGAAGGAAGAAATGAATGGAAGGTAAGGAAAGAGAGAAGGAATGAAGGAGAAAGACACAAGGGGGAAAATATAGAAGTGGAAGGAAGGAGAGAGGGAAGGAAGTAAGGAAGGAATATAACACTACAGAACGACAGATACAGGGACAAAGAGAGAAGACTGAACTATCACCAAAAGCTTGACACAAGAGGAGTACCAACGCTGGAAAGAGCTGACTACATCCTATGCACACAACACGATGGATAGATGAATGAGGACAACTGATGAGGAATGAAGGAGGAAGAGAGGGGTGAGTGAAGGAGGAAGAGAGGGGTGAGTGAAGGAGGAAGAGAGGGGTGAAGTGGAAGGAGAAGAGGGGGGGGGGAGGAAGGAGGAAGAGAGGGGTGAGTGAAGGAGAAAGAGAGGGGTGGAGTGAAGGAGAAAGAGGGGGTGGAGGAAGGAGAAGAGAGGGGTGAGTGAAGGAAGAGAGGGGTGGAGTGAAGGAGGAAGAGAGGGGTGAGTGAAGGAGGAAGGAGGGGTGAATGAAGGAGGAAGGAGGGAGGAAAGGGAAGGGAGGAAGAGGGGTGAGTGAAGGAGGAAAGGAGAGGGGTGAGTGAAGGAGGAAGAGAGGGGTGAGTGAAGGAGGAAGAGAGGTGGAGTGAAGGAGAAGAGAGGGGTAGAGTGAAGGAGGAAGAGAGAGGGGGGTGAGTGAAGGAGGAAAAGAGGGTGAGTGAAGGAGAAAGAGAGGGGTGAGGAAGGAGGAAGGGAGGGGTGAATGAAGGAGGAAGGGAGGATGAGTGAAGGAGGAAGAGAGGGGTGGAGGAAGGAGGAAGAGAGGGGTGAGTGAAGGAGAAAGAGAGGGGTGAGGAAGGAGAAAGAGAGGGGTGAGTGAAGGAGAAGAGAGGTGAGTGAAGGGAGGAAGAGAGGGGGTGAGTGAAGGAGGAAGAGAGGGGTGAGGAAGGAGAAAGAGAGGGTGAGTGAAGGAGGAAGAGAGGGGTGAGTGAAGGAGAAGAGAGGGGTGAGGAAGGAGGAAAGAGGGGTGAATGAAGGAGGAGGAGGATGAGGAAGGAGGAAGAGAGGGGTGAGTGAAGGAGGAAGAGAGAGGGGAGTGAAGGAGGAAGGAGGATTGAGTGAAGGAGGAAGAGAGGGGTGGAGGAAGGAGGAAGAGAGGGGTGAGGAAGGGAGGAGGGAGGGGTGAGGAAGGAGGAAGGAGGGGGTGAGGGAAGGAGAAAGAGAGGGGTGGAAGGGAAGGAGGAAGGAGGGGGGTGAGTGGAAGGAGAAAGAGAGGTGGGAGAAGGAGGAAGAGAGGGGTGAGTGGGAAGAGGAAGAGGGGGGTGAATGAAGGAGGAAGAGAGGGGGAGGAAGGAGGAAGGGAGGGTGAGTGAAGGAGGAAGAAAGAGGGTGAGTGAAGGAGGAAGAGAGGGGTGAGTGAAGGAGGAAGAGAGGGGTGAGTGAAGGAGGAAGAGAGGGTGGGGGTGAGTGAAGGAGGAAGAGAGGGGTGGAGAAGGAGGAAGAGAGGGGTGAGTGAAGGAGGAAGAGAGGGTGAGGAAGGAGGGAGGGTGAGGAAGGAGGAAGAGAGAAGGGGGTGTGAGTGAAGGTGAAGAAGGAGAGGGGTGGAGAAGGAGAAAGAGAGGGGTGAGTGGAAGGAGGAAGAGAGAGGTGAGTGAAGGGAGGAAGAGAGAGGGGTGGAGTGAAGGAGGAAGAGAGGGGGTGGAGTGAAGGAGGAAGAGAGGGGTGGGAGGGAAGGAGGAAGAGGGTGAGTGAAGGGAGGAAGTGAGGTGAGGAAGGAGAAAGAGAGGGGTGGGAGGAAGGTGAGAGGGGTGAGTGAAGGAGGAGGAGAGGGGGAGTGAAGGAGAAAGAGAGGGGTGAGAAGGAGGAAGAGAGGGTGAGTGAAGGGAGGAAGAGAGGGGTGAGTGAAGGAGGAAGGAGGGGTGGAGTGAAGGAGGAAGGAGGGTGAGGAAGGAGGAAGAGGGGTGAGGAAGGAGGAAGGAGGGGGTGAGTGAAGGAGAAAGAGAAGGGTGAGTGAAGGGGAGGAAGAGAGGGGTGAGTGAAGGAGGAAGGAGGGGTGGAGGAAGGAGAAAGAGAAGGGTGAGTGAAGGAGAAGGAGAGGGGAAAGGAAGGAGAAAGAGGAGGGGTGGAGTGAAGGAGGAAGAGAGGTGAGTGGAAGGAGGAAGAGAGGGAGGAAGGAGGAAGAGAGGTGAGTGAAGGAGGAAGAGAGGGGTGAGTGAAGGAGGAAGGAGGGGTGAGTGAAGGAGAAAGAGAGGGTGGAGAAGGATAAGAGAGGGGTGAGTGAAGGAGGAAGAGAGGGTGAGGAAGGAGAAAGAGAGGGGGAGGAAGGAGAAAAGAGAGGGGTGAGGAAGGAGGAAGAGAGGGGTGAGTGAAGGAGGAAGAGAGGGGTGAGTGAAGGAGAAGGAGGGTGAGTGAAGGAGGAAGGAGGGGTGAGTGAAGGAGGAAGAGAGGGGTGAGGAAGGAGGAAGAGAGGGAGGAAGGAAGGAGGGGTGAGGAAGGAGAAAGAGAGGGGTGAGTGAAGGGAGAAAGAGAGGGTGAGGAAGGAGGAAGAGAGGGGTGAGTGAAGGAGAAGGAGGGGTGAGTGAAGGAGGAAGAGAGGTGAGAAGGAGAAAAGGTGAGTGAAGGAGGATGTGAGAGCGGAGTGAAGGAGGAAGGAGGGGTGAGGAAGGAGAAAGAGATGGGTGGAGGAAGGAAGAAAGGTGAGTGAAGGAGGAAGGAAGGGTGAGTAATATAAGATAGAGGGTGATGAAGGATGAAGAGGGTGAGTGAATGAGAAAGAGGGTGAGTGAAGGAAGGAGAGGGGAGTGAAGGAGGAAGGAGGTGAGTGAAGGAGAAGGAGGGGAGGAAGGAAGGAGGTGGAGTGAAGGAGAAGGAGGGGTGAGTGAAGGAGGATGAGTGGTGAGTGAAGGAGGAAGGAGGGGTTGAAGGAGGAAGGAGGTGAGTGAAGGAGAAAGAGAAGGGTGAGTGAAGGAGGGGAAGAGAGGGGTGGAGTGGAAGGAGGAAGGAGGGGTGAGTGAAGGAGAAAGAGAAGGTAGTGAAGGAGAAGGAGAGGTGAGGAAGGAGGAAAGAGAGGGTGAGGAAGGAGGAAGAGAGGTGATGAAGGAGGAAGTGAGGTGAGTGATGGAGGAAGAGAGGGTGAGGAAGAGTAATGATGATGAGAGCGGTGAGTATGAGAAGGAGGGTGAGTGGAGGAAGAGAGTGAGTGAAGGAGGAAGAGAGGGGAGTGAAGGAGGATGAGTGCGGTGAGGAAGGAGGAGGGAGGGGTGAGTGAAGGAGGAAAGAGATGGGTGAGTGAAGGAGGAAAGAAGGAGTGAGTGAAGGAGAAGGAGGTGGGGAAGGAGGAAGAGAGGAGTGAGTGAGGAGGAAGGAGGGGTGGAGTGAAGGAGAGGAAGAGAGGTGAGGAAGGAGGAAGAGAGGTGAGTGAAGGAGGAAGGAGGGGTGAGTGAGGAGGAAGGAGGAGAGTGAAGGAGGAAGGAGGGGTGGAGTGAAGGAGGAAGGAGGAGTGAAGGAGAAGAGAGGGGTGAGTGAATGAGGAAGGAGGGGTAGTGAAGGAGGGAAGGAGGGAAGAGAAGGAGAAAGAGAAGGGTGGAGGAAGGAGGAAGAGAGGTGAGTGAAGGAGGAAGGAGGTGAGGAAGGAGAAAGAGAAGGGTGAGTGAAGGAGAAGGGAGAGGGGTGAGTGAAGGAGAAAGGAGGGGTGAGGAAGGAGGGAAGAGAGGGGTGAGGGAAGGAGGAAGAGAGGGGTGAGTGAAGGAGGAAGAGAGGGGTGAGAAGGAGGAAGAAAGGGGTGAGTGAAGGAGGATGAGAAAGGGAGGAAGGAGGAAGGAGGGGTGAGTGAAGGGAGAAAGAGATGGGTGGAGGAAGGAGAAAGAAAGGGGTGAGGAAGAGGAAGGAGGGGTGAGGAAGGAGGAAGAGAGGGGGAGGAAGGAGGAAGGAGGTGAGGAAGGAGAAAGAGAGGGGTGGAGTGAAGGAGGAAGAGAGGGTGAGTGGAAGGAGGAAGGAGGTGAGTGAAGGTGAGGGTGGAGAAAGAGGTGAGTGGGTGATGGAAGGAGGGTGGAGTGTAATGGTGGAAGAGAGGGTGAGTGGTGAGGGAGGTGAGTGGGGAGAAAGAGGGGTGAGTGAAGGAGGGAAGGAGGGGAGTGGGGAGGAGGAGGGAGTGGTGTGGAAGGAGGAAGAGGTGGGTGATGAAGGAGAAATGAAGAATGGAAGAAGAGACAGACGAAAAGAAAGGGAGAGAAAGGGTGAAAGAGGGAGAGAGGCGAAGGAAGAAATGAAGGATGAAGGAGAAAGAGAAGGAATGAGCAAAGGAAAGAGGGAGACAAGGGAAGGACTTATAAAGGAGACGAAACAGAAGACAGGACGACTGCAGATGACGACCAGCAGAGACTTTTAAAGCTAGCAGACAGACTTTTAAGCCAGCAGACAGACCACTTTTAGAGCCAGCAGACAAGACCTAGAGCCAGTGGAGAATGCAAACCTCTGAGCCACAGACAGGCCCTTTAGAGCCAGCACAAAACTGAGCCAGAAGAAGACAGACCTGGAGAGCTGTGCAGAATGATTTTGAGCCAGCAGACAGACTTAGAGCTGTAGCAGACAGAACTTAGAGGCACAGAACTTTTAGATAACAGACAGACTTTAGAGCACAGACATTTTAGAGCTAGCAGACAGGACTTTAGAGTTGCAGACAAATGAGTAAGGGAAGGGGGGGGGGGAGGGAGGATAAGTGAAGAATAGTAAAATGTGTTACATGATGTGTTAATGTCAATAGACACCAATAGTGTTTAACGTCAATAGACAAATTCCAATAGTGTTGAAAGTCAGACAGACAACTCAATAGTAAGCTTAACTTAACAGACAACCAATAGTAAGCTTAATGTCAATAGACACATAGTGTTAATGTCACAGACACTCAATAGTAAGCACTTAATAGACACTTAATAGTAAGTTAACAAGACAGACACTCTGGCTAGTAAAAGTTAATGTTACAGATACCACACTTTTACAGACAACCAATAAGCGTAATTTAATAGACACTCTCATTAGTAACAGACACTTCAATAGTAAGTTAATGTTACAGACAACTTAATAGAATTTAATAGACAACCAATAGTAAGCGTAATTTTTAATAGACAACTCAATAGTGTTTAACCTTTAATAGACAAATTCAATAGTGTTTAACTTAATAGACAACTCAATAGTGTTTAACCCCACAGACAACTCAATAGTGTTTAACTTAATAGACAAATTTAATTTTAATAGACAAATTTATTAGTGTTGAATTTCACAGACACTAGTGTTTAACCCACAGACAAATTTCAATAGTGTTTAATTCTTACAGACAACAGTGTTAATGCCACCAAGGCCACCTAGTTGTTATATTAATTACTCACCTGCAGAAATGTTCTATTTTTACCAGCATGATAATTAGTACAAATACATTCGTTTAAACACCAATTAAGGTCTTGGTATAAAACCAATGTCTGTGATGTGTTCCAACAGGTGCCGCTGGCGAACGAATATTGATGTAGAGTCTCATAATTCCGGTGCCATTTATCGTAAGTGAGGCTGGAGAATCAGGCGGCAAAGAGCCGCTTTCCAGTTAGGTCTTGTTGGAAAGGACGTGCACGGTGCGACGGATGACGGCCCTTTAGAATCAGATATGAATTATAGATATTCTGCTCATTCGCCCTGGGTGTTTGTCTTGCTCATCAATCTGCTTGCCCTGCCCGCCATCACGATGTTCGTTCGCTGCCCGTTTGTCTTGCCCGTTTGTTCTGCTCGGTTTGTCTCTTGCCTGTTTGTCTCGTTCGTTTGTTCCCCTGCTCTTCGGTATTCTTTTGGATTATCTCTCGTTCAGCAACACGCAATCGAACGAAGCATCACCTG